>NW_022979524.1:18380-83348 GCF_902652985.1 Pecten maximus
AGGTTTTAAAAACAGTTTTTCCCCATGTCACATAGTTATTTGTATAGGAGAAATTTATGAGTCTTATAAAAAGAAAACGTCGACTCAATTGAACACAGATGTTACTAATAGTAGGCCTAGGCAATACAAACTAGAATCCATATGGTATAGGGTGTCACACCTCCTAGTATAAAGGTCAGAGGTCAAACAGTTTTTCCCCATGTCACATAGTGTATTTGTATAGGAGAAATTTTATGAGTCTTATAAAAAGAAAACGTCCGACTCAATTGAACACAGATGTATACCTAAATGTAGGCCTTGGCAATACAAACTAGAATCCATATGGTATAGGGTGTCACACCTCCTAGTATAAAGGTCAGAGGTCAAACAGTTTTTCCCCATGTCACATAACTATTTGATATAGGAGAAATTTTATGAGTCTTATAAAAAGAAAATGTCCGACTCAATTGAACACAGATATATACCTAAATGTAGGCCTTGGCAATACAAACTAGAATCCATATGGTATAGGGTGTCACACCTCCTAGTATAAAGGTCAGAGGTCAAACAGTTTTTCCCCATGTCACATAGTGTATTTGTATAGGAGAAATTTTATGAGTCTTATAAAAAGAAAACGTCCGACTCAATTGAACACAGATGTATACCTAAATGTAGGCCTAGGCAATACAAACTAGAATCCATATGGTATAGGGTGTCACACCTCCTAGTATAAAGGTCAGAGGTCAAACAGTTTTTCCCCATGTCACATAGTGTATTTGTATAGGAGAAATTTTATGAGTCTTATAAAAAGAAAATGTCCGACTCAATTGAACACAGATATATACCTAAATGTAGGCCTAGGCAATACAAACTAGAATCCATATGGTATAGGGTGTCACACCTCCTAGTATAAAGGTCAGAGGTCAAACAGTTTTTCCCCATGTCACATAGTGTATTTGTATAGGAGAAATTTTATGAGTCTTATAAAAAGAAAACGTCCGACTCAATTGAACACAGATGTATACCTAAATGTAGGCCTTAGGCAATACAAACTAGAATCCATATGGTATAGGGTGTCACACCTCCTAGTATAAAGGTCAGAGGTCAAACAGTTTTTCCCCATGTCACATAAGTGTATTTGTATAGGAGAAATTTTATGAGTCTTATAAAAAGAAAATGTCCGACTCAATTGAACACAGATGTATACCTAAATGTAGGCCTTGGCAATACAAACTAGAATCCATATGGTATAGGGTGTCACACCTCCTAGTATAAAGGTCAGAGGTCAAACAGTTTTTCCCCATGTCACATAGTGTATTTGTATAGGAGAAATTTTATGAGTCTTATAAAAAGAAAACGTCCGACTCAATTGAACACAGATGTATACCTAAATGTAGGCCTTAGGCAATACAAACTAGAATCCATATGGTATAGGGTGTCACACCTCCTAGTATAAAGGTCAGAGGTCAAACAGTTTTTCCCCATGTCACATAGTGTATTTGTATAGGAGAAATTTTATGAGTCTTATAAAAAGAAAACGTCCGACTCAATTGAACACAGATGTATACCTAAATGTAGGCCTAGGCAATACAAACTAGAATCCATATGGTATAGGGTGTCACACCTCCTAGTATAAAGGTCAGAGGTCAAACAGTTTTTCCCCATGTCACATAGTGTATTTGTATAGGAGAAATTTTATGAGTCTTATAAAAAGAAAATGTCCGACTCAATTGAACACAGATATATACCTAAATGTAGGCCTTGGCAATACAAACTAGAATCCATATGGTATAGGGTGTCACACCTCCTAGTATAAAGGTCAGAGGTCAAACAGTTTTTCCCCATGTCACATAGTGTATTTGTATAGGAGAAATTTTATGAGTCTTATAAAAAGAAAACGTCCGACTCAATTGAACACAGATGTATACCTAAATGTAGGCCTTAGGCAATACAAACTAGAATCCATATGGTATAGGGTGTCACACCTCCTAGTATAAAGGTCAGAGGTCAAACAGTTTTTCCCCATGTCACATAACATATTTGTATAGGAGAAATTTTATGAGTCTTATAAAAAGAAAATGTCCGACTCAATTGAACACAGATATATACCTAAATGTAGGCCTAGGCAATACAAACTAGAATCCATATGGTATAGGGTGTCACACCTCCTAGTATAAAGGTCAGAGGTCAAACAGTTTTTCCCCATGTCACATAGTGTATTTGTATAGGAGAAATTTTATGAGTCTTATAAAAAGAAAACGTCCGACTCAATTGAACACAGATGTATACCTAAATGTAGGCCTTGGCAATACAAACTAGAATCCATATGGTATAGGGTGTCACACCTCCTAGTATAAAGGTCAGAGGTCAAACAGTTTTTCCCCATGTCACATAGTGTATTTGTATAGGAGAAATTTTATGAGTCTTATAAAAAGAAAATGTCCGACTCAATTGAACACAGATATATACCTAAATGTAGGCCTAGGCAATACAAACTAGAATCCATATGGTATAGGGTGTCACACCTCCTAGTATAAAGGTCAGAGGTCAAACAGTTTTTCCCCATGTCACATAGTGTATTTGTATAGGAGAAATTTTATGAGTCTTATAAAAAGAAAACGTCCGACTCAATTGAACACAGATGTATACCTAAATGTAGGCCTTGGCAATACAAACTAGAATCCATATGGTATAGGGTGTCACACCTCCTAGTATAAAGGTCAGAGGTCAAACAGTTTTTCCCCATGTCACATAGTGTATTTGTATAGGAGAAATTTTATGAGTCTTATAAAAAGAAAACTGTCCGACTCAATTGAACACAGATATATACCTAAATGTAGGCCTAGGCAATACAAACTAGAATCCATATGGTATAGGGTGTCACACCTCCTAGTATAAAGGTCAGAGGTCAAACAGTTTTTCCCCATGTCACATAAGTATTTGTATAGGAGAAATTTTATGAGTCTTATAAAAAGAAAATGTCCGACTCAATTGAACACAGATATATACCTAAATGTAGGCCTTGGCAATACAAACTAGAATCCATATGGTATAGGGTGTCACACCTCCTAGTATAAAGGTCAGAGGTCAAACAGTTTTTCCCCATGTCACATAGTGTATTTGTATAGGAGAAATTTTATGAGTCTTATAAAAAGAAAATGTCCGACTCAATTGAACACAGATATATACCTAAATGTAGGCCTAGGCAATACAAACTAGAATCCATATGGTATAGGGTGTCACACCTCCTAGTATAAAGGTCAGAGGTCAAACAGTTTTTCCCCATGTCACATAGTGTATTTGTATAGGAGAAATTTTATGAGTCTTATAAAAAGAAAACGTCCGACTCAATTGAACACAGATGTATACCTAAATGTAGGCCTTAGGCAATACAAACTAGAATCCATATGGTATAGGGTGTCACACCTCCTAGTATAAAGGTCAGAGGTCAAACAGTTTTTCCCCATGTCACATAACATATTTGTATAGGAGAAATTTTATGAGTCTTATAAAAAGAAAATGTCCGACTCAATTGAACACAGATATATACCTAAATGTAGGCCTAGGCAATACAAACTAGAATCCATATGGTATAGGGTGTCACACCTCCTAGTATAAAGGTCAGAGGTCAAACAGTTTTTCCCCATGTCACATAGTGTATTTGTATAGGAGAAATTTTATGAGTCTTATAAAAAGAAAACGTCCGACTCAATTGAACACAGATGTATACCTAAATGTAGGCCTTAGGCAATACAAACTAGAATCCATATGGTATAGGGTGTCACACCTCCTAGTATAAAGGTCAGAGGTCAAACAGTTTTTCCCCATGTCACATAGTGTATTTGTATAGGAGAAATTTTATGAGTCTTATAAAAAGAAAATGTCCGACTCAATTGAACACAGATATATACCTAAATGTAGGCCTAGGCAATACAAACTAGAATCCATATGGTATAGGGTGTCACACCTCCTAGTATAAAGGTCAGAGGTCAAACAGTTTTTCCCCATGTCACATAGTGTATTTGTATAGGAGAAATTTTATGAGTCTTATAAAAAGAAAACGTCCGACTCAATTGAACACAGATGTTTACTTAAATGTAGGCCTAGGCAATACAAACTAGAATCCATATGGTATAGGGTGTCACACCTCCTAGTATAAAGGTCAGAGGTCAAACAGTTTTTCCCCATGTCACATAGTGTATTTGTATAGGAGAAATTTTATGAGTCTTATAAAAAGAAAACGTCCGACTCAATTGAACACAGATGTATACCTAAATGTAGGCCTTAGGCAATACAAACTAGAATCCATATGGTATAGGGTGTCACACCTCCTAGTATAAAGGTCAGAGGTCAAACAGTTTTTCCCCATGTCACATAGTGTATTTGTATAGGAGAAATTTTATGAGTCTTATAAAAAGAAAATGTCCGACTCAATTGAACACAGATATATACCTAAATGTAGGCCTAGGCAATACAAACTAGAATCCATATGGTATAGGGTGTCACACCTCCTAGTATAAAGGTCAGAGGTCAAACAGTTTTTCCCCATGTCACATAGTGTATTTGTATAGGAGAAATTTTATGAGTCTTATAAAAAGAAAACGTCCGACTCAATTGAACACAGATGTATACCTAAATGTAGGCCTTGGCAATACAAACTAGAATCCATATGGTATAGGGTGTCACACCTCCTAGTATAAAGGTCAGAGGTCAAACAGTTTTTCCCCATGTCACATAGTGTATTTGTATAGGAGAAATTTTATGAGTCTTATAAAAAGAAAATGTCCGACTCAATTGAACACAGATGTATACCTAAATGTAGGCCTTAGGCAATACAAACTAGAATCCATATGGTATAGGGTGTCACACCTCCTAGTATAAAGGTCAGAGGTCAAACAGTTTTTCCCCATGTCACATAGTGTATTTGTATAGGAGAAATTTTATGAGTCTTATAAAAAGAAAACGTCCGACTCAATTGAACACAGATGTATACCTAAATGTAGGCCTAGGCAATACAAACTAGAATCCATATGGTATAGGGTGTCACACCTCCTAGTATAAAGGTCAGAGGTCAAACAGTTTTTCCCCATGTCACATAGTGTATTTGTATAGGAGAAATTTTATGAGTCTTATAAAAAGAAAACGTCCGACTCAATTGAACACAGATGTATACCTAAATGTAGGCCTTGGCAATACAAACTAGAATCCATATGGTATAGGGTGTCACACCTCCTAGTATAAAGGTCAGAGGTCAAACAGTTTTTCCCCATGTCACATAGTGTATTTGTATAGGAGAAATTTTATGAGTCTTATAAAAAGAAAATGTCCGACTCAATTGAACACAGATATATACCTAAATGTAGGCCTAGGCAATACAAACTAGAATCCATATGGTATAGGGTGTCACACCTCCTAGTATAAAGGTCAGAGGTCAAACAGTTTTTCCCCATGTCACATAGTGTATTTGTATAGGAGAAATTTTATGAGTCTTATAAAAAGAAAACGTCCGACTCAATTGAACACAGATGTATACCTAAATGTAGGCCTTGGCAATACAAACTAGAATCCATATGGTATAGGGTGTCACACCTCCTAGTATAAAGGTCAGAGGTCAAACAGTTTTTCCCCATGTCACATAGTGTATTTGTATAGGAGAAATTTTATGAGTCTTATAAAAAGAAAATGTCCGACTCAATTGAACACAGATGTAATCCTCAATGTAGGCCTAGGCAATACAAACTAGAATCCATATGGTATAGGGTGTCACACCTCCTAGTATAAAGGTCAGAGGTCAAACAGTTTTTCCCCATGTCACATAGTGTATTTGTATAGGAGAAATTTTATGAGTCTTATAAAAAGAAAACGTCCGACTCAATTGAACACAGATGTATACCTAAATGTAGGCCTTGGCAATACAAACTAGAATCCATATGGTATAGGGTGTCACACCTCCTAGTATAAAGGTCAGAGGTCAAACAGTTTTTCCCCATGTCACATAGTGTATTTGTATAGGAGAAATTTTATGAGTCTTATAAAAAGAAAATGTCCGACTCAATTGAACACAGATATATACCTAAATGTAGGCCTTGGCAATACAAACTAGAATCCATATGGTATAGGGTGTCACACCTCCTAGTATAAAGGTCAGAGGTCAAACAGTTTTTCCCCATGTCACATAGTGTATTTGTATAGGAGAAATTTTATGAGTCTTATAAAAAGAAAACGTCCGACTCAATTGAACACAGATGTATACCTAAATGTAGGCCTTGGCAATACAAACTAGAATCCATATGGTATAGGGTGTCACACCTCCTAGTATAAAGGTCAGAGGTCAAACAGTTTTTCCCCATGTCACATAGTGTATTTGTATAGGAGAAATTTTATGAGTCTTATAAAAAGAAAATGTCCGACTCAATTGAACACAGATATATACCTAAATGTAGGCCTAGGCAATACAAACTAGAATCCATATGGTATAGGGTGTCACACCTCCTAGTATAAAGGTCAGAGGTCAAACAGTTTTTCCCCATGTCACATAGTGTATTTGTATAGGAGAAATTTTATGAGTCTTATAAAAAGAAAATGTCCGACTCAATTGAACACAGATGTATACCTAAATGTAGGCCTAGGCAATACAAACTAGAATCCATATGGTATAGGGTGTCACACCTCCTAGTATAAAGGTCAGAGGTCAAACAGTTTTTCCCCATGTCACATAGTGTATTTGTATAGGAGAAATTTTATGAGTCTTATAAAAAGAAAACGTCCGACTCAATTGAACACAGATGTATACCTAAATGTAGGCCTTGGCAATACAAACTAGAATCCATATGGTATAGGGTGTCACACCTCCTAGTATAAAGGTCAGAGGTCAAACAGTTTTTCCCCATGTCACATAGTGTATTTGTATAGGAGAAATTTTATGAGTCTTATAAAAAGAAAACGTCCGACTCAATTGAACACAGATGTATACCTAAATGTAGGCCTAGGCAATACAAACTAGAATCCATATGGTATAGGGTGTCACACCTCCTAGTATAAAGGTCAGAGGTCAAACAGTTTTTCCCCATGTCACATAGTGTATTTGTATAGGAGAAATTTTATGAGTCTTATAAAAAGAAAACGTCCGACTCAATTGAACACAGATGTATACCTAAATGTAGGCCTTAGGCAATACAAACTAGAATCCATATGGTATAGGGTGTCACACCTCCTAGTATAAAGGTCAGAGGTCAAACAGTTTTTCCCCATGTCACATAGTGTATTTGTATAGGAGAAATTGTATGAGTCTTTTAAAAAGAAAATGTCCGACTCAATTGAACACAGATATATACCTAAATGTAGGCCTAGGCAATACAAACTAGAATCCATATGGTATAGGGTGTCACACCTCCTAGTATAAAGGTCAGAGGTCAAACAGTTTTTCCCCATGTCACATAGTGTATTTGTATAGGAGAAATTTTATGAGTCTTATAAAAAGAAAACTGTCCGACTCAATTGAACACAGATGTATACCTAAATGTAGGCCTAGGCAATACAAACTAGAATCCATATGGTATAGGGTGTCACACCTCCTAGTATAAAGGTCAGAGGTCAAACAGTTTTTCCCCATGTCACATAGTGTATTTGTATAGGAGAAATTTTATGAGTCTTATAAAAAGAAAACGTCCGACTCAATTGAACACAGATGTATACCTAAATGTAGGCCTTGGCAATACAAACTAGAATCCATATGGTATAGGGTGTCACACCTCCTAGTATAAAGGTCAGAGGTCAAACAGTTTTTCCCCATGTCACATAGTGTATTTGTATAGGAGAAATTTTATGAGTCTTATAAAAAGAAAACGTCCGACTCAATTGAACACAGATGTATACCTAAATGTAGGCCTAGGCAATACAAACTAGAATCCATATGGTATAGGGTGTCACACCTCCTAGTATAAACGTCAGAGGTCAAACAGTTTTTCCCCATGTCACATAGTGTATTTGTATAGGAGAAATTTTATGAGTCTTATAAAAAGAAAACGTCCGACTCAATTGAACACAGATGTTTACTTAAATATAGGCCTAGGCAATACAAACTAGAATCCATATGGTATAGGGTGTCACACCTCCTAGTATAAAGGTCAGAGGTCAAACAGTTTTTCCCCATGTCACATAGTGTATTTGTATAGGAGAAATTTTATGAGTCTTATAAAAAGAAAATGTCCGACTCAATTGAACACAGATATATACCTAAATGTAGGCCTAGGCAATACAAACTAGAATCCATATGGTATAGGGTGTCACACCTCCTAGTATAAAGGTCAGAGGTCAAACAGTTTTTCCCCATGTCACATAGTGTATTTGTATAGGAGAAATTTTATGAGTCTTATAAAAAGAAAACGTCCGACTCAATTGAACACAGATGTATACCTAAATGTAGGCCTTGGCAATACAAACTAGAATCCATATGGTATAGGGTGTCACACCTCCTAGTATAAAGGTCAGAGGTCAAACAGTTTTTCCCCATGTCACATAGTGTATTTGTATAGGAGAAATTTTATGAGTCTTATAAAAAGAAAATGTCCGACTCAATTGAACACAGATATATACCTAAATGTAGGCCTAGGCAATACAAACTAGAATCCATATGGTATAGGGTGTCACACCTCCTAGTATAAAGGTCAGAGGTCAAACAGTTTTTCCCCATGTCACATAGTGTATTTGTATAGGAGAAATTTTATGAGTCTTATAAAAAGAAAACGTCCGACTCAATTGAACACAGATGTATACCTAAATGTAGGCCTAGGCAATACAAACTAGAATCCATATGGTATAGGGTGTCACACCTCCTAGTATAAAGGTCAGAGGTCAAACAGTTTTTCCCCATGTCACATAGTGTATTTGTATAGGAGAAATTTTATGAGTCTTATAAAAAGAAAACGTCGGACTCAATTGAACACAGATGTATACCTAAATGTAGGCCTAGGCAATACAAACTAGAATCCATATGGTATAGGGTGTCACACCTCCTAGTATAAAGGTCAGAGGTCAAACAGTTTTTCCCCATGTCACATAGTGTATTTGTATAGGAGAAATTTTATGAGTCTTATACAAAGAAAACTGTCCGACTCAATTGAACACAGATGTATACCTAAATGTAGGCCTAGGCAATACAAACTAGAATCCATATGGTATAGGGTGTCACACCTCCTAGTATAAAGGTCAGAGGTCAAACAGTTTTTCCCCATGTCACATAGTGTATTTGTATAGGAGAAATTTTATGAGTCTTATAAAAAGAAAACGTCCGACTCAATTGAACACAGATGTATACCTAAATGTAGGCCTTGGCAATACAAACTAGAATCCATATGGTATAGGGTGTCACACCTCCTAGTATAAAGGTCAGAGGTCAAACAGTTTTTCCCCATGTCACATAGTGTATTTGTATAGGAGAAATTTTATGAGTCTTATAAAAAGAAAACGTCCGACTCAATTGAACACAGATGTATACCTAAATGTAGGCCTTGGCAATACAAACTAGAATCCATATGGTATAGGGTGTCACACCTCCTAGTATAAAGGTCAGAGGTCAAACAGTTTTTCCCCATGTCACATAGTGTATTTGTATAGGAGAAATTTTATGAGTCTTATAAAAAGAAAACTGTCCGACTCAATTGAACACAGATGTATACCTAAATGTAGGCCTTAGGCAATACAAACTAGAATCCATATGGTATAGGGTGTCACACCTCCTAGTATAAAGGTCAGAGGTCAAACAGTTTTTCCCCATGTCACATAGTGTATTTGTATAGGAGAAATTTTATGAGTCTTATAAAAAGAAAATGTCCGACTCAATTGAACACAGATGTATACCTAAATGTAGGCCTTGGCAATACAAACTAGAATCCATATGGTATAGGGTGTCACACCTCCTAGTATAAAGGTCAGAGGTCAAACAGTTTTTCCCCATGTCACATAGTGTATTTGTATAGGAGAAATTTTATGAGTCTTATAAAAAGAAAACGTCCGACTCAATTGAACACAGATGTATACCTAAATGTAGGCCTAGGCAATACAAACTAGAATCCATATGGTATAGGGTGTCACACCTCCTAGTATAAAGGTCAGAGGTCAAACAGTTTTTCCCCATGTCACATAGTGTATTTGTATAGGAGAAATTTTATGAGTCTTATAAAAAGAAAACGTCCGACTCAATTGAACACAGATGTATACCTAAATGTAGGCCTAGGCAATACAAACTAGAATCCATATGGTATAGGGTGTCACACCTCCTAGTATAAAGGTCAGAGGTCAAACAGTTTTTCCCCATGTCACATAGTGTATTTGTATAGGAGAAATTTTATGAGTCTTATAAAAAGAAAATGTCCGACTCAATTGAACACAGATATATACCTAAATGTAGGCCTAGGCAATACAAACTAGAATCCATATGGTATAGGGTGTCACACCTCCTAGTATAAAGGTCAGAGGTCAAACAGTTTTTCCCCATGTCACATAGTGTATTTGTATAGGAGAAATTTTATGAGTCTTATAAAAAGAAAACGTCCGACTCAATTGAACACAGATGTATACCTAAATGTAGGCCTTAGCAATACAAACTAGAATCCATATGGTATAGGGTGTCACACCTCCTAGTATAAAGGTCAGAGGTCAAACAGTTTTTCCCCATGTCACATAGTGTATTTGTATAGGAGAAATTTTATGAGTCTTATAAAAAGAAAATGTCCGACTCAATTGAACACAGATGTATACCTAAATGTAGGCCTAGGCAATACAAACTAGAATCCATATGGTATAGGGTGTCACACCTCCTAGTATAAAGGTCAGAGGTCAAACAGTTTTTCCCCATGTCACATAGTGTATTTGTATAGGAGAAATTTTATGAGTCTTATAAAAAGAAAACTGTCCGACTCAATTGAACACAGATGTAAACCTAAATGTAGGCCTAGGCAATACAAACTAGAATCCATATGGTATAGGGTGTCACACCTCCTAGTATAAAGGTCAGAGGTCAAACAGTTTTTCCCATGTCACATAGTGTATTTGTATAGGAGAAATTTTATGAGTCTTATAAAAAGAAAACGTCCGACTCAATTGAACACAGATGTATACCTAAATGTAGGCCTAGGCAATACAAACTAGAATCCATATGGTATAGGGTGTCACACCTCCTAGTATAAAGGTCAGAGGTCAAACAGTTTTTCCCCATGTCACATAGTGTATTTGTATAGGAGAAATTTTATGAGTCTTATAAAAAGAAAATGTCCGACTCAATTGAACACAGATATATACCTAAATGTAGGCCTTGGCAATACAAACTAGAATCCATATGGTATAGGGTGTCACACCTCCTAGTATAAAGGTCAGAGGTCAAACAGTTTTTCCCCATGTCACATAGTGTATTTGTATAGGAGAAATTTTATGAGTCTTATAAAAAGAAAACGTCCGACTCAATTGAACACAGATGTATACCTAAATGTAGGCCTTGGCAATACAAACTAGAATCCATATGGTATAGGGTGTCACACCTCCTAGTATAAAGGTCAGAGGTCAAACAGTTTTTCCCCATGTCACATAGTGTATTTGTATAGGAGAAATTTTATGAGTCTTATAAAAAGAAAATGTCCGACTCAATTGAACACAGATATATACCTAAATGTAGGCCTAGGCAATACAAACTAGAATCCATATGGTATAGGGTGTCACACCTCCTAGTATAAAGGTCAGAGGTCAAACAGTTTTTCCCCATGTCACATAGTGTATTTGTATAGGAGAAATTTTATGAGTCTTATAAAAAGAAAACGTCCGACTCAATTGAACACAGATGTATACCTAAATGTAGGCCTTGGCAATACAAACTAGAATCCATATGGTATAGGGTGTCACACCTCCTAGTATAAAGGTCAGAGGTCAAACAGTTTTTCCCCATGTCACATAAGTGTATTTGTATAGGAGAAATTTTATGAGTCTTATAAAAAGAAAATGTCCGACTCAATTGAACACAGATATATACCTAAATGTAGGCCTAGGCAATACAAACTAGAATCCATATGGTATAGGGTGTCACACCTCCTAGTATAAAGGTCAGAGGTCAAACAGTTTTTCCCCATGTCACATAGTGTATTTGTATAGGAGAAATTTTATGAGTCTTATAAAAAGAAAACGTCCGACTCAATTGAACACAGATGTATACCTAAATGTAGGCCTAGGCAATACAAACTAGAATCCATATGGTATAGGGTGTCACACCTCCTAGTATAAAGGTCAGAGGTCAAACAGTTTTTCCCCATGTCACATAGTGTATTTGTATAGGAGAAATTTTATGAGTCTTATAAAAAGAAAAATGTCCGACTCAATTGAACACAGATGTATACCTAAATGTAGGCCTTGGCAATACAAACTAGAATCCATATGGTATAGGGTGTCACACCTCCTAGTATAAAGGTCAGAGGTCAAACAGTTTTTCCCCATGTCACATAGTGTATTTGTATAGGAGAAATTTTATGAGTCTTATAAAAAGAAAACGTCCGACTCAATTGAACACAGATGTATACCTAAATGTAGGCCTTGGCAATACAAACTAGAATCCATATGGTATAGGGTGTCACACCTCCTAGTATAAAGGTCAGAGGTCAAACAGTTTTTCCCCATGTCACATAGTGTATTTGTATAGGAGAAATTTTATGAGTCTTATAAAAAGAAAACGTCCGACTCAATTGAACACAGATATATACCTAAATGTAGGCCTAGGCAATACAAACTAGAATCCATATGGTATAGGGTGTCACACCTCCTAGTATAAAGGTCAGAGGTCAAACAGTTTTTCCCCATGTCACATAGTGTATTTGTATAGGAGAAATTTTATGAGTCTTATAAAAAGAAACTGTCCGACTCAATTGAACACAGATGTATACCTAAATGTAGGCCTTGGCAATACAAACTAGAATCCATATGGTATAGGGTGTCACACCTCCTAGTATAAAGGTCAGAGGTCAAACAGTTTTTCCCCATGTCACATAGTGTATTTGTATAGGAGAAATTTTATGAGTCTTATAAAAAGAAAACTGTCCGACTCAATTGAACACAGATGTATACCTAAATGTAGGCCTTAGGCAATACAAACTAGAATCCATATGGTATAGGGTGTCACACCTCCTAGTATAAAGGTCAGAGGTCAAACAGTTTTTCCCCATGTCACATAGTGTATTTGTATAGGAGAAATTTTATGAGTCTTATAAAAAGAAAATGTCCGACTCAATTGAACACAGATATATACCTAAATGTAGGCCTAGGCAATACAAACTAGAATCCATATGGTATAGGGTGTCACACCTCCTAGTATAAAGGTCAGAGGTCAAACAGTTTTTCCCCATGTCACATAGTGTATTTGTATAGGAGAAATTTTATGAGTCTTATAAAAAGAAAACGTCCGACTCAATTGAACACAGATGTATACCTAAATGTAGGCCTTAGCAATACAAACTAGAATCCATATGGTATAGGGTGTCACACCTCCTAGTATAAAGGTCAGAGGTCAAACAGTTTTTCCCCATGTCACATAGTGTATTTGTATAGGAGAAATTTTATGAGTCTTATAAAAAGAAAACGTCCGACTCAATTGAACACAGATATATACCTAAATGTAGGCCTTAGCAATACAAACTAGAATAACATATGGTATAGGGTGTCACACCTCCTAGTATAAAGGTCAGAGGTCAAACAGTTTTTCCCCATGTCACATAGTGTATTTGTATAGGAGAAATTTTATGAGTCTTATAAAAAGAAAACGTCCGACTCAATTGAACACAGATGTATACCTAAATGTAGGCCTTAGGCAATACAAACTAGAATCCATATGGTATAGGGTGTCACACCTCCTAGTATAAAGGTCAGAGGTCAAACAGTTTTTTCCCATGTCACATAGTGTATTTGTATAGGAGAAATTTTATGAGTCTTATAAAAAGAAAATGTCCGACTCAATTGAACACAGATGTATACCTAAATGTAGGCCTTAGGCAATACAAACTAGAATCCATATGGTATAGGGTGTCACACCTCCTAGTATAAAGGTCAGAGGTCAAACAGTTTTTCCCCATGTCACATAGTGTATTTGTATAGGAGAAATTTTATGAGTCTTATAAAAAGAAAATGTCCGACTCAATTGAACACAGATGTATACCTAAATGTAGGCCTAGGCAATACAAACTAGAATCCATATGGTATAGGGTGTCACACCTCCTAGTATAAAGGTCAGAGGTCAAACAGTTTTTCCCCATGTCACATAGTGTATTTGTATAGGAGAAATTTTATGAGTCTTATAAAAAGAAAACGTCCGACTCAATTGAACACAGATGTATACCTAAATGTAGGCCTTGGCAATACAAACTAGAATCCATATGGTATAGGGTGTCACACCTCCTAGTATAAAGGTCAGAGGTCAAACAGTTTTTCCCCATGTCACATAGTGTATTTGTATAGGAGAAATTTTATGAGTCTTATAAAAAGAAAACGTCTGACTCAATTGAACACAGATGTATACCTAAATGTAGGCCTTAGGCAATACAAACTAGAATCCATATGGTATAGGGTGTCACACCTCCTAGTATAAAGGTCAGAGGTCAAACAGTTTTTCCCCATGTCACATAGTGTATTTGTATAGGAGAAATTTTATGAGTCTTATAAAAAGAAAATGTCCGACTCAATTGAACACAGATATATACCTAAATGTAGGCCTTAGGCAATACAAACTAGAATCCATATGGTATAGGGTGTCACACCTCCTAGTATAAAGGTCAGAGGTCAAACAGTTTTTCCCCATGTCACATAGTGTATTTGTATAGGAGAAATTTTATGAGTCTTATAAAAAGAAAACGTCCGACTCAATTGAACACAGATGTATACCTAAATGTAGGCCTAGGCAATACAAACTAGAATCCATATGGTATAGGGTGTCACACCTCCTAGTATAAAGGTCAGAGGTCAAACAGTTTTTCCCCATGTCACATAGTGTATTTGTATAGGAGAAATTTTATGAGTCTTATAAAAAGAAAACGTCCGACTCAATTGAACACAGATGTATACCTAAATGTAGGCCTTGGCAATACAAACTAGAATCCATATGGTATAGGGTGTCACACCTCCTAGTATAAAGGTCAGAGGTCAAACAGTTTTTCCCCATGTCACATAGTGTATTTGTATAGGAGAAATTTTATGAGTCTTATAAAAAGAAAATGTCCGACTCAATTGAACACAGATATATACCTAAATGTAGGCCTTGGCAATACAAACTAGAATCCATATGGTATAGGGTGTCACACCTCCTAGTATAAAGGTCAGAGGTCAAACAGTTTTTCCCCATGTCACATAGTGTATTTGTATAGGAGAAATTTTATGAGTCTTATAAAAAGAAAACGTCCGACTCAATTGAACACAGATGTATACCTAAATGTAGGCCTAGGCAATACAAACTAGAATCCATATGGTATAGGGTGTCACACCTCCTAGTATAAAGGTCAGAGGTCAAACAGTTTTTCCCCATGTCACATAGTGTATTTGTATAGGAGAAATTTTATGAGTCTTATAAAAAGAAAATGTCCGACTCAATTGAACACAGATATATACCTAAATGTAGGCCTAGGCAATACAAACTAGAATCCATATGGTATAGGGTGTCACACCTCCTAGTATAAAGGTCAGAGGTCAAACAGTTTTTCCCCATGTCACATAGTGTATTTGTATAGGAGAAATTTTATGAGTCTTATAAAAAGAAAACGTCCGACTCAATTGAACACAGATGTATACCTAAATGTAGGCCTAGGCAATACAAACTAGAATCCATATGGTATAGGGTGTCACACCTCCTAGTATAAAGGTCAGAGGTCAAACAGTTTTTCCCCATGTCACATAGTGTATTTGTATAGGAGAAATTTTATGAGTCTTATAAAAAGAAAACGTCCGACTCAATTGAACACAGATGTATACCTAAATGTAGGCCTAGGCAATACAAACTAGAATCCATATGGTATAGGGTGTCACACCTCCTAGTATAAAGGTCAGAGGTCAAACAGTTTTTCCCCATGTCACATAGTGTATTTGTATAGGAGAAATTTTATGAGTCTTATAAAAAGAAAATGTCCGACTCAATTGAACACAGATATATACCTAAATGTAGGCCTTGGCAATACAAACTAGAATCCATATGGTATAGGGTGTCACACCTCCTAGTATAAAGGTCAGAGGTCAAACAGTTTTTCCCCATGTCACATAGTGTATTTGTATAGGAGAAATTTTATGAGTCTTATAAAAAGAAAATGTCCGACTCAATTGAACACAGATGTATACCTAAATGTAGGCCTAGGCAATACTAACTAGAATCCATATGGTATAGGGTGTCACACCTCCTAGTATAAAGGTCAGAGGTCAAACAGTTTTTCCCCATGTCACATAGTGTATTTGTATAGGAGAAATTTTATGAGTCTTATAAAAAGAAAACGTCCGACTCAATTGAACACAGATGTATACCTAAATGTAGGCCTAGGCAATACAAACTAGAATCCATATGGTATAGGGTGTCACACCTCCTAGTATAAAGGTCAGAGGTCAAACAGTTTTTCCCCATGTCACATAGTGTATTTGTATAGGAGAAATTTTATGAGTCTTATAAAAAGAAAACGTCCGACTCAATTGAACACAGATATATACCTAAATGTAGGCCTAGGCAATACAAACTAGAATCCATATGGTATAGGGTGTCACACCTCCTAGTATAAAGGTCAGAGGTCAAACAGTTTTTCCCCATGTCACTCACATAGTGTATTTGTATAGGAGAAATTTTATGAGTCTTATAAAAAGAAAATGTCCGACTCAATTGAACACAGATGTATACCTAAATGTAGGCCTAGGCAATACAAACTAGAATCCATATGGTATAGGGTGTCACACCTCCTAGTATAAAGGTCAGAGGTCAAACAGTTTTTCCCCATGTCACATAAGTGTATTTGTATAGGAGAAATTTTATGAGCCTTATAAAAAGAAAATGTCCGACTCAATTGAACACAGATATATACCTAAATGTAGGCCTAGGCAATACAAACTAGAATCCATATGGTATAGGGTGTCACACCTCCTAGTATAAAGGTCAGAGGTCAAACAGTTTTTCCCCATGTCACATAGTGTATTTGTATAGGAGAAATTTTATGAGTCTTATAAAAAGAAAACTGTCCGACTCAATTGAACACAGATGTATACCTAAATGTAGGCCTTGGCAATACAAACTAGAATCCATATGGTATAGGGTGTCACACCTCCTAGTATAAAGGTCAGAGGTCAAACAGTTTTTCCCCATGTCACATAGTGTATTTGTATAGGAGAAATTTTATGAGTCTTATAAAAAGAAAAATGTCTGACTCAATTGAACACAGATGTTTACTTAAATGTAGGCCTAGGCAATACAAACTAGAATCCATATGGTATAGGGTGTCACACCTCCTAGTATAAAGGTCAGAGGTCAAACAGTTTTTCCCCATGTCACATAGTGTATTTGTATAGGAGAAATTTTATGAGTCTTATAAAAAGAAAACGTCCGACTCAATTGAACACAGATATATACCTAAATGTAGGCCTTGGCAATACAAACTAGAATCCATATGGTATAGGGTGTCACACCTCCTAGTATAAAGGTCAGAGGTCAAACAGTTTTTCCCCATGTCACATAATGTATTTGTATAGGAGAAATTTTATGAGTCTTATAAAAAGAAAATGTCCGACTCAATTGAACACAGATATATACCTAAATGTAGGCCTAGGCAATACAAACTAGAATCCATATGGTATAGGGTGTCACACCTCCTAGTATAAAGGTCAGAGGTCAAACAGTTTTTCCCCATGTCACATAGTGTATTTGTATAGGAGAAATTTTATGAGTCTTATAAAAAGAAAACGTCCGACTCAATTGAACACAGATGTATACCTAAATGTAGGCCTAGGCAATACAAACTAGAATCCATATGGTATAGGGTGTCACACCTCCTAGTATAAAGGTCAGAGGTCAAACAGTTTTTCCCCATGTCACATAGTGTATTTGTATAGGAGAAATTTTATGAGCCTTATAAAAAAAAAAATGTCCGACTCAATTGAACACAGATGTTTACTTAAATGTAGGCCTAGGCAATACAAACTAGAATCCATATGGTATAGGGTGTCACACCTCCTAGTATAAAGGTCAGAGGTCAAACAGTTTTTCCCCATGTCACATAGTGTATTTGTATAGGAGAAATTTTATGAGTCTTATAAAAAGAAAACGTCCGACTCAATTGAACACAGATGTATACCTAAATGTAGGCCTAGGCAATACAAACTAGAATCCATATGGTATAGGGTGTCACACCTCCTAGTATAAAGGTCAGAGGTCAAACAGTTTTTCCCCATGTCACATAAGTGTATTTGTATAGGAGAAATTTTATGAGTCTTATAAAAAGAAAATGTCCGACTCAATTGAACACAGATATATACCTAAATGTAGGCCTTGGCAATACAAACTAGAATCCATATGGTATAGGGTGTCACACCTCCTAGTATAAAGGTCAGAGGTCAAACAGTTTTTCCCCATGTCACATAGTGTATTTGTATAGGAGAAATTTTATGAGTCTTATAAAAAAAAAAATGTCCGACTCAATTGAACACAGATGTATACCTAAATGTAGGCCTTGGCAATACAAACTAGAATCCATATGGTATAGGGTGTCACACCTCCTAGTATAAAGGTCAGAGGTCAAACAGTTTTTCCCCATGTCACATAAGATATTTGTATAGGAGAAATTTTATGAGCCTGATAAAAAGAAAATGTCCGACTCAATTGAACACAGATATATACCTAAATGTAGGCCTAGGCAATACAAACTAGAATCCATATGGTATAGGGTGTCACACCTCCTAGTATAAAGGTCAGAGGTCAAACAGTTTTTCCCCATGTCACATAGTGTATTTGTATAGGAGAAATTTTATGAGTCTTATAAAAAGAAAACGTCCGACTCAATTGAACACAGATGTATACCTAAATGTAGGCCTTGGCAATACAAACTAGAATCCATATGGTATAGGGTGTCACACCTCCTAGTATAAAGGTCAGAGGTCAAACAGTTTTTCCCCATGTCACATAGTGTATTTGTATAGGAGAAATTTTATGAGTCTTATAAAAAGAAAACGTCCGACTCAATTGAACACAGATGTATACCTAAATGTAGGCCTAGGCAATACAAACTAGAATCCATATGGTATAGGGTGTCACACCTCCTAGTATAAAGGTCAGAGGTCAAACAGTTTTTCCCCATGTCACATAGTGTATTTGTATAGGAGAAATTTTATGAGTCTTATAAAAAGAAAACGTCCGACTCAATTGAACACAGATATATACCTAAATGTAGGCCTAGGCAATACAAACTAGAATCCATATGGTATAGGGTGTCACACCTCCTAGTATAAAGGTCAGAGGTCAAACAGTTTTTCCCCATGTCACATAGTGTATTTGTATAGGAGAAATTTTATGAGTCTTATAAAAAGAAAATGTCCGACTCAATTGAACACAGATGTATACCTAAATGTAGGCCTTGGCAATACAAACTAGAATCCATATGGTATAGGGTGTCACACCTCCTAGTATAAAGGTCAGAGGTCAAACAGTTTTTCCCCATGTCACATAGTGTATTTGTATAGGAGAAATTTTATGAGTCTTATAAAAAGAAAAATGTCCGACTCAATTGAACACAGATGTATACCTCAATGTAGGCCTAGGCAATACAAACTAGAATCCATATGGTATAGGGTGTCACACCTCCTAGTATAAAGGTCAGAGGTCAAACAGTTTTTCCCCATGTCACATAGTGTATTTGTATAGGAGAAATTTTATGAGTCTTATAAAAAGAAAACTGTCCGACTCAATTGAACACAGATGTATACCTAAATGTAGGCCTAGGCAATACAAACTAGAATCCATATGGTATAGGGTGTCACACCTCCTAGTATAAAGGTCAGAGGTCAAACAGTTTTTCCCCATGTCACATAGTGTATTTGTATAGGAGAAATTTTATGAGTCTTATAAAAAGAAAATGTCCGACTCAATTGAACACAGATATATACCTAAATGTAGGCCTTGGCAATACAAACTAGAATCCATATGGTATAGGGTGTCACACCTCCTAGTATAAAGGTCAGAGGTCAAACAGTTTTTCCCCATGTCACATAGTGTATTTGTATAGGAGAAATTTTATGAGTCTTATAAAAAGAAAACGTCCGACTCAATTGAACACAGATGTATACCTAAATGTAGGCCTAGGCAATACAAACTAGAATCCATATGGTATAGGGTGTCACACCTCCTAGTATAAAGGTCAGAGGTCAAACAGTTTTTCCCCATGTCACATAAGTGTATTTGTATAGGAGAAATTTTATGAGTCTTATAAAAAGAAAATGTCCGACTCAATTGAACACAGATATATACCTAAATGTAGGCCTAGGCAATACAAACTAGAATCCATATGGTATAGGGTGTCACACCTCCTAGTATAAAGGTCAGAGGTCAAACAGTTTTTCCCCATGTCACATAGTGTATTTGTATAGGAGAAATTTTATGAGTCTTATAAAAAGAAAATGTCCGACTCAATTGAACACAGATGTATACCTAAATGTAGGCCTTGGCAATACAAACTAGAATCCATATGGTATAGGGTGTCACACCTCCTAGTATAAAGGTCAGAGGTCAAACAGTTTTTCCCCATGTCACATAGTGTATTTGTATAGGAGAAATTTTATGAGTCTTATAAAAAGAAAACGTCCGACTCAATTGAACACAGATGTATACCTAAATGTAGGCCTAGGCAATACAAACTAGAATCCATATGGTATAGGGTGTCACACCTCCTAGTATAAAGGTCAGAGGTCAAACAGTTTTTCCCCATGTCACATAGTGTATTTGTATAGGAGAAATTTTATGAGTCTTATAAAAAGAAAACGTCCGACTCAATTGAACACAGATGTATACCTAAATGTAGGCCTAGGCAATACAAACTAGAATCCATATGGTATAGGGTGTCACACCTCCTAGTATAAAGGTCAGAGGTCAAACAGTTTTTCCCCATGTCACATAGTGTATTTGTATAGGAGAAATTTTATGAGTCTTATAAAAAGAAAATGTCCGACTCAATTGAACACAGATATATACCTAAATGTAGGCCTTGGCAATACAAACTAGAATCCATATGGTATAGGGTGTCACACCTCCTAGTATAAAGGTCAGAGGTCAAACAGTTTTTCCCCATGTCACATAGTGTATTTGTATAGGAGAAATTTTATGAGTCTTATAAAAAGAAAATGTCCGACTCAATTGAACACAGATATATACCTAAATGTAGGCCTAGGCAATACAAACTAGAATCCATATGGTATAGGGTGTCACACCTCCTAGTATAAAGGTCAGAGGTCAAACAGTTTTTCCCCATGTCACATAGTGTATTTGTATAGGAGAAATTTTATGAGTCTTATAAAAAGAAAACGTCCGACTCAATTGAACACAGATGTATACCTAAATGTAGGCCTAGGCAATACAAACTAGAATCCATATGGTATAGGGTGTCACACCTCCTAGTATAAAGGTCAGAGGTCAAACAGTTTTTCCCCATGTCACATAGTGTATTTGTATAGGAGAAATTTTATGAGTCTTATAAAAAGAAAACGTCCGACTCAATTGAACACAGATGTATACCTAAATGTAGGCCTTGGCAATACAAACTAGAATCCATATGGTATAGGGTGTCACACCTCCTAGTATAAAGGTCAGAGGTCAAACAGTTTTTCCCCATGTCACATAAGTGTCTTTGTATAGGAGAAATTTTATGAGTCATATAAAAAGAAAATGTCCGACTCAATTGAACACAGATATATACCTAAATGTAGGCCTAGGCAATACAAACTAGAATCCATATGGTATAGGGTGTCACACCTCCTAGTATAAAGGTCAGAGGTCAAACAGTTTTTCCCCATGTCACATAGTGTATTTGTATAGGAGAAATTTTATGAGTCTTATAAAAAGAAAACGTCCGACTCAATTGAACACAGATGTATACCTAAATGTAGGCCTTGGCAATACAAACTAGAATCCATATGGTATAGGGTGTCACACCTCCTAGTATAAAGGTCAGAGGTCAAACAGTTTTTCCCCATGTCACATAGTGTATTTGTATAGGAGAAATTTTATGAGTCTTATAAAAAGAAAATGTCCGACTCAATTGAACACAGATATATACCTAAATGTAGGCCTAGGCAATACAAACTAGAATCCATATGGTATAGGGTGTCACACCTCCTAGTATAAAGTTCAGAGGTCAAACAGTTTTTCCCCATGTCACATAGTGCATTTGTATAGGAGAAATTTTATGAGTCTTATAAAAAGAAAAACGTCCGACTCAATTGAACACAGATGTATACCTAAATATAGACCTTTGCAATACAAACTAGAATCCATATGGTATAGGGTGTAACACCTCCTAGTATAAAGGTCAGAGGTCAAACAGTTTTTCCCATGTCACATAGTGTATTTGTATAGGAGAAATTTTATGAGTCTTATACAAAGAAAACGTTCGACTCAATTGAACACAGATGTATACCTAAATGTAGGCCTTGGCGATACAAACTAGAATCCATATGGTATAGGGTGTCACACCTCCTAGTATAAAGGTCAGAGGTCAAACAGTTTTTCCCCATGTCACATGGGGGGCGCTCGATTCGCTGTCCGGGATCTCCAGAAGAACGAGAACAGCAATCGAACGCAATTTCACAGTGCCGATGACATCTTCCAGCTCTCCCCGCGAAAAAGGTGGTGTGGTTGGGAAGACGTGACGTCACTTCAAAAAACAACATGGCTGGCACTAGTACTGCTTACAGGTGTGAAAGTTGTGAAGTTCTTTTCCTGACACCAGGATAGTTTTTAAAACATGGATGCGTAAAAGGTATTGATATACATATGTAACTGTAGATAAAAAATATGCATTGCAACTGTTTTTAACTGTAATATAGCTGATTCAGTCAGTGAGTCACAAAACACGTGATTTCACAAAACGAAAGTACTGAGTTAGTAGACCGTAAGCACAATCACATGCATCACAAATTCACAATAACATAGATAATTAATTTTATACTGTAAACAATATGTTATTTTAGATAGACTTTATACTTATTGAACTTATATATCCTGTGGAGGATTAAAATTCCTTGACTCTATAAATTGCATGAGATTCATGTATGTAATATACCCGGTAAATATAAGATACTAGATGCATTCAGAAACATAACCCCCACCACTGATCAATACCTGGCTACCTTGGTGGATGAGCACACTCAACAATCTTAAATTCAATAATGTGCATGAAAGTATGTAACACTATAACCTTGATAATAATAAAGCGAACAGACAGTTATGCTGCTTATACATGTGACAATTTTCCCAACATCCTCGAGCTCAATGTTGAGGATGGCTAAATCAAATCTTAAATTTAAACAAGAGGCAATACAGATTATGTTAAATTATTCAGAAATATTAGGAAATGTGATTTATACATGTAGTTAAAGTACAATGTTGAATGTATTAAACTTACTAGGCATTGTGATTACTTATATTCATATTTACTTTGTTTGCACATTATAGATCTGAGTGACAGAGCCCCGGCACCAAACAATTGCAATGAGACAGATTTCACTAAGACCATGTTTCAATGTAGAAGTTGCAAAGGGTGGTTTTCAGAAACTGAAGAATATGAAAGCCACCCTTGCAAAAAAGGTATATAAATTTTGTTTTAATTTCTGTAACATTTTTACATCCATTTTGCAACATACCAAGTATGCATTGAAGCACATATTTAGAATGTATTTATTCAATTTCATTTACAGATTACTTACATTCTTTTGATGTTTCTGTGTACATCTCAGAAATTTGAAACATATGGGATCGATTACACATTGAAATATCTGCTTTTGAAAATATTTTGAATTTTTTTATCATTTCGATAGAACTTTCCAGATTTTTTAACCTGGATTCCCACTTCTGGTCAGGAGGTTTAATAATCAGAACATGAAGTAAAAGCAATTTCTGAATATAATGCTAAACCACATTTTTTATTCACTTATGATCAGAGCTCATTAGCTTTACGTGTATATGTGTTTTAATTGCTTTCAGCTCCTGTCCAATCACATAGTGGAGCTACAGGTACATCAAGTCTCACAGTCACTGAAACATTACCATCATCAAGCGCTCCAGAGGCAGTCAGAGAAAATGAAGGTAACTCCTGGACCAAAAAACAAACCCTATCTTTGATTGCAAGTTATAAAACATTTAATGAAAAAGTAAAATCAGGCACAATGAGGAAGAAGGTCATGTGGAGTAAAATTGCGCAGTGTTTGAGAGACCAAGGCTACAACTTTACCCCAGATCAAGTAGCAGGACGGTGGAAAACCATTACAAGAGCTTACAAGAACACTAAAGATCACAACAACAAAAGTGGAAACTCAAGAAAAAAATATGAATATGACACTGAACTTGATGAATTAATGGGTGATTGTCCAACTGTGAATCCTCCACATCTGCAAAGTTCCAGGAAATCAGCTAGTCAAACAATTGAATCTGAAGAATGCAGTGATATTGATGTGGAAAGTCAGTCGCCACGAGAAAAAAACCCAAGAAAATCCAATTCTTCAGAAATTTTGGAATTTCTTCGACTACATGCTGCACAGCAAAAGGAACGCCAAAAAGAGGAAGGCGCACGAAAAGAGAAAATGCATGCTGACAAGCTTTCCCTGCTTTCAAATCTAGTGTCCGCTATAAACAAATCCAAACCTGACAATTAACTAAAGATATCAAGAGTGTTATGATCAGTTTTTTCCCTTAACTTTTCATGATTTAGTTGACCTAAAAGTACAGGAAGTGCTTAATGGATTCATGATCTTTACAACGACAGTTAATTTGAAACATTAGATGGATTTTTGTTATGTTCAGATTTCATGGTCATAAAAACTGGAAACATTTCCCTCCATATGTATTTGGAGATTCACAAACTGCAATTGATATTTAACAAACCATCAATGATGTGATATACATTTGTTAGTGCTTATTTCAATTATGCATTTGCAGTAGATGTAGACATTACATCATTTTGTGTATTATAATTATTTGATGTTTAATTTCATTCTGACAATTACCTGTTTTCATTTTGAAGGGGTAGGCCTAGTTATAACTTGAACATAAATCTCAATATGCATTTGTAAAAAAAAGGCAAATCTAATTTAAACAGCCCATAAAATGATGCAAAAAGCTAATGAACATAATTTGATTTTTTTTAAGTTATCATATAAGGACTCCTTTACTCAGAAGACCCTTGTCAAATATTTAATATATGACCTAATATTGCTATCATTTAGACTTCATAAAATACTATTGTGATTTTTTGTTGCATAATATAGATTGGAGTCTGCTGAAAGTTCTGAGCATTAAAAAATAATATATGTTGCATATAATTTTTTTCAGAATGTTGTGTATGCATGGACAATGCAGCTGACTGTGTGTTGATGGATTGCGGGCATCTGGTAACCTGCATGCCACGTGGCAAAACTTTAGAAAATTGTCCCATGTGCCGTGGAAATATCAAAAATCGCATTAAAGTCTACAAATGTTGATGGAACATTGCAAGGAAATAGCTGTCATTGACTTGTTGATAATGTATTAGCTATAGTTATACATTGGGTTTACTCAGTATTATCATTTTTTTTTTTTTTTGAGTCTCCTACAGCATTTAAGGAGTGTATTATTAAGGGAATGGACAGGGAAATCTCAACCCTTGTAAGAGTATTGAGAGCTAACCTCAGGGAAACCCTCAAATCCATCAATCACTCTCAACACTCGTGCTGAGATTTCTCTGTCTAGCTGTCCAAGCAGGAAAAACAATCCAATTGTGCCACATTTTTAAACTTGGCGTTTTCCCAGTTTATTTATTTATTTTTTTTTAAATGTTGTGGTTAATTATTAATCATTCCCTTCATAGTGGAGTACTAGTCACAATGAGATTAGGATTAGGAAAGGGTGCTGATATTATTATTTAGTACATTGTAATATATGTATATTTTCTCTTTTACTATAAGTGAAAATTTTTCTCTCAAATTTTGTTCATGTCTACATTCTTCTTCGTCCCTGCATTGAACATGACTATAGAATGATGTGCCTCAAAGAGGCTCTTGTTATAATTAGCCGAGAACTTTTTTTTTGCGTACAATAACCTAGGTAAGGTTGAATAGAATTAAGCCAAATAACATTAAGTTTTTCTGACACTTGCTTACAGACTAAGGCTGACAGTGGCCCTTTTTATTGGAAAACATTCTTGTATATTAATTTCATACATAGGTTTTAGAGAACATGTCTTAATTTTAGTGTCAGAAACATTTAAGTTTGTTGTTGAGATTTGTTTTACAATAAACTTCAGAAAGATTATAAAATGTTTTGTTAGTTATTTCTTAAGGACATTATTTCATTTGTGGTCTAGCAAAGGAACCACAATCATCATGGTCATATTTGAAAAGACCAAATAATAATGTAACAACATTAATGTTGGAACTGTACTTAATGATGACTATTGAATCATTGGTTAAGCATTGGTTATACTGTAATTAAGAAAGAAAACAAAATAAAGTATTATTTATGCTGGATAATGATTGCTGTAGCTGGTGACTTGAAGCGCTGATTATATTTATATTGAACAGTCATCAAAATTGCATAACAAATTATTAAAGACATTGGCTGTTGAAAAATACACTATCCAGCTGACATGAAATTAGAATGTTATTAAAGATTGACTTGAAGGGCATTCAAAATAAAGTAAATTCATTAAGTTTGGTGATAAAATACAGAGAGAAAACAAAACTGGATTAGCACTTTTTCATCCTTTAATAAGTAAAATGAATGACAGCTTTGTGGAATTGAGATATAACAGCTCTTTGTTATTCATCATAATGTTTATGAGTTTAATGAAGATTCCTAGCAATTGCATTCCTTTTAATTAGACCTTCACCATTGTTTTCTATAAATACAGGATGGGGAGCAGGATTATCATCTCCATCTTCCTCTTGTAGAAACTCGTCAATTTCATCTTCCTCAGCTAGACAAACATTGTGTAAAACACAACAAGCCATTATAACATTAACAGATGTTTCAACCTTTTTTGTTTCCAGGTTTTGAAGTCTTCTAAAACGCCCTTTTAATAGACTGAATGCCCTTTCAATGACAACTCTGTTGGCTGAATGTTTGTAATTATAGTTTTTTTGTTCCTGTGTTAAGTGACCATTGTCACGATAAGGCATCAACAGCCATCTGCGTAATGGATAGGCGGCATCTGCGATAATATGATTATTCTGACACAAATGTAGTCCATCATCCCATAAATCCGAGTTTTTGAGAACCCGAGCATCTAGGAGGTGTGACACCCTATACCATATGGATTCTAGTTTGTATTGGCTAGGCCTACATTTAGGTATATATCTGTGTTCAATTGAGTCGGACATTTACTTTTTATAAGACTCATAATATTTCTCCTATACAAATACACTATGTGACATGGGGAAAAACTGTTTGACCTCTGACGTTTATACTAGGAGGTGTGACACCCTATACCATACGGATTCTAGTTTGTATTGCCTAGGCCTACATTTAGGTATATATCTCTGTTCAATTGAGTCGGACATTTTTTTTTATCAGGCTCATAAAATTTCTCCTATAAAAATATGTTATGTGACATGGGGAAAAACTGTTTGACCTCTGACCTTTATACTAGGAGGTGTGACACCCTATACCATATAGATTCTAGTTTGTATTGCCAAGGCCTACATTTAGGTATACATCTGTGTTCAATTGAGTCAGACATTTTCTTTTTATAAGACTCATAACATTTCTCCTATACAAATACACTATGTGACATGGGGAAAACTGTTTGACCTCTGACCTTTATACTAGGAGGTGTGACAGCCTATACCATATGGATTCTAGTTTGTATTGCCTAGGCCTACATTTAGGTATATATCTGTGTTAAATTGAGTCGGACATTTTTTTTTTATTAGGCTCATAAAATTTCTCCTACGCAAATATGTTATGTGACATGGGGAAAAACTGTTTGATCTCTGACCTTTATACTAGGAGGTGTGACAGCCTATACCATATGGATTCTGGTTTGTATTGCCATGGCCTACATTTAGGTATACATCTGTGTTCAATTGAGTCGGACGTTTTCTTTTTATAAGACTCATAAAATTTCTCCTACACAAATACACTATGTGACATGGGGAAAAACTGTTTGACCTCTGACCTTTATACTAGGAGGCGTGACACCCTATACCATATGGATTCTAGTTAGTATTGCCAAGGCCTACATTTAGGTATACATCTGTGTTCAATTGAGTCCGACGTTTTCTTTTGATAAGACTCCTAAAATTTCTCCTATACAAATACACTATGTGACATGGGGAAAAACTGTTTGACCTCTGACGTTTATACTAGGAGGTGTGACACCCTATACCATACGGATTCTAGTTTGTAGTGCCTAGGCCTACATTTAGGTATATATCTCTCTTCAATTGAGTCGGACATTTTTTTTTATCAGGCTCATAAAATTTCTCCTATAAAAATATGTTATGTGACATGGGAAAAAACTGTTTGACCACTGACCTTTATACTAGGAGGTGTGACACCCTATACCATATGGATTCTAGTTTGTATTGCAAAGGCCTACATTTAGGTATACATCTGTGTTCAATTGAGTCGGACGTTTTCTTTTTATAAGACTCATAAAATGTCTTCTATACAAATACACTATATGACATGGGAAAAAACTGTTTGACCTCTGACGTTTATACTAGGAGGTGTGACACCCTACACCATATGGATTCTAGTTTGTATTGCCAAGGCCTACATTTAGGTATATATCTGTGTTCAATTGAGTCGGACATTTTCTTTTTATAAGACTCATAATATTTCTCCTATACAAATACACTATGTGACATGGGAAAAAACTGTTTGACCTCTGACCTTTATACTAGGAGGTGTGACACCCTATACCATATGGATTCTAGTTTGTATTGCCTAGGCCTACATTGAGGTTTACATCTGTGTGCAATTGAGTCGGACATTTTCTTTTTATAAGACTCATAAAATTTCTCCTATACAAATACACTATGTGACATGGGAAAAAACTGTTTGACCTCTGACCTTTATACTAGGAGGTGTGACAGCCTATACCATATGGATTCTAGTTTGTATTGCCTATGCCTACATTTAGGTATATATCTGTGTTCAATTGAGTCGGACATTTTTTTTTATCAGGCTCATAAAATTTCTCCTATACAAATATGTTATGTGACATGGGGAAAAACTGTTTGACCTCTGACCTTTATACTAGGAGGTGTGACACCCTATACCATATGGATTCTAGTTTGTATTGCCAAGGCCTACATTTAGGTATACATCTGTGTTCAATTGAGTCGGACATTTTCTTTTTATAAGACTCATAAAATTTCTCCTATACAAATACACTATGTGACATGGGGAAAAACTGTTTGACCTCTGACCTTTATACTAGGAGGTGTGACACCCTATACCATATGGATTCTAGTTTGTATTGCCTAGGCCTACATTTAGGTATATATCTGTGTTCAATTGAGTCGGACATTTTCTTTTTATAAGACTCATAAAATTTCTCCTATACAAATATGTTATGTGACATGGGGAAAAACTGTTTGACCTCTGACCTTTATACTAGGAGGTGTGACACCCTATACCATATGGATTCTAGTTTGTATTGCCTAGGCCTACATTTAGGTATATATCTGTGTTCAATTGAGTCGGACATTTTCTTTTTATAAGACTCATAAAATTTCTCCTATACAAATACACTATGTGACATGGGAAAAACTGTTTGACCTCTGACCTTTATACTAGGAGGTGTGACACCCTATACCATATGGATTCTAGTTTGTATTGCCAAGGCCTACATTTAGGTATACATCTGTGTTCAATTGAGTCGGACATTTTCTTTTTATAAGACTCATAAAATTTCTCCTATACAAATACACTATGTGACATGGGAAAAACTGTTTGACCTCTGACCTTTATACTAGGAGGTGTGACACCCTATACCATATGGATTCTAGTTTGTATTGCCTAGGCCTACATTTAGGTATATATCTGTGTTCAATTGAGTCGGACATTTTCTTTTTATAAGACTCATAAAATTTCTCCTATACAAATACACTATGTGACATGGGAAAAACTGTTTGACCTCTGACCTTTATACTAGGAGGTGTGACACCCTATACCATATGGATTCTAGTTTGTATTGCCTAGGCCTACATTTAGGTATATATCTGTGTTCAATTGAGTCGGACATTTTTTTATAAGGCTCATAAAATTTCTCCTATACAAATACACTATGTGACATGGGGAAAAACTGTTTGACCTCTGACCTTTATACTAGGAGGTGTGACACCCTATACCATATGGATTCTAGTTTGTATGCCAAGGCCTACATTTAGGTATACATCTGTGTTCAATTGAGTCGGACATTTTCTTTTTATAAGACTCATAAAATTTCTCCTATACAAATACACTATGTGACATGGGGAAAAACTGTTTGACCTCTGACCTTTATACTAGGAGGTGTGACACCCTATACCATATGGATTCTAGTTTGTATTGCCTAGGCCTACATTTAGGTATATATCTGTGTTAAATTGAGTCGGACATTTTTTTTTTATTAGGCTCATAAAATTTCTCCTATACAAATATGTTATGTGACATGGGGAAAAACTGTTTGACCTCTGACCTTTATACTAGGAGGTGTGACACCCTATACCATATGGATTCTAGTTAGTATTGCCAAGGCCTACATTTAGGTATACATCTGTGTTCAATTGAGTCGGACGTTTTCTTTTTATAAGACTCATCAAATTTCTCCTATACAAATACACTATGTGACATGGGGAAAAACTGTTTGACCTCTGACCTTTATACTAGGAGGTGTGACACCCTATACCATACGGATTCTAGTTTGTATTGCCTAGGCCTACATTTAGGTATATATCTCTGTTCAATTGAGTCGGACATTTTTTTTTATAAGGCTCATAAAATTTCTCCTATACAAATATGTTATGTGACATGGGAAAAAACTGTTTGACCTCTGACCTTTATACTAGGAGGTGTGACACCCTATACCATATGGATTCTAGTTTGTATTGCCTAGGCCTACATTTAGGTATATATCTGTGTTCAATTAAGTCGGACATTTTTTGTTAAAGGCTCATAAAATTTCTCCTATACAAATATGTTATGTGACATGGGGAAAAACTGTTTGACCTCTGACCTTTATACTAGGAGGTGTGACACCCTATACCATATGGATTCTAGTTTGTATCGCCAAGGCCTACATTTAGGTATACATCTGTGTTCAATTGAGTCGGACATTTTCTTTTTATAAGACTCATAAAATTTCTCCTATACAAATACACTATGTGACATGGGAAAAACTGTTTGACCTCTGACCTTTATACTAGGAGGTGTGACAGCCTATACCATATGGATTCTAGTTTGTATTGCCTAGGCCTACATTTAGGTATATATCTGTGTTCAATTGAGTCGGACATTTTTTTTTATTAAGCTCATAAAATTTCTCCTATACAAACATGTTATGTGACATGGGGAAAAACTGTTTGACCTCTGACCTTTATACTAGGAGGTGTGACACCCTATACCATATGGATTCTAGTTTGTATTGCCAAGGCCTACATTTAGGTATACATCTGTGTTCAATTGAGTCGGACATTTTCTTTTTATAAGACTCATAAAATTTCTCCTATACAAATACACTATGTGACATGGGAAAAACTGTTTGACCTCTGACCTTTATACTAGGAGGTGTGACACCCTATACCATATGGATTCTAGTTTGTATTGCCTAGGCCTACATTTAGGTATATATCTGTGTTCAATTGAGTCGGACATTTTTTTTTATAGGCTCATAAAATTTCTCCTATACAAATATGTTATGTGACATGGGGAAAAACTGTTTGACCTCTGACCTTTATACTAGGAGGTGTGACACCCTATACCATATGGATTCTAGTTAGTATTGCCAAGGCCTACATTTAGGTATACATCTGTGTTCAATTGAGTCGGACGTTTTCTTTTTATAAGACTCATAAAATTTCTCCTATACAAATACACTATGTGACATGGGGAAAAACTGTTTGACCTCTGACCTTTATACTAGGAGGTGTGACACCCTATACCATATGGATTCTAGTTTGTATTGCCTAGGCCTACATTTAGGTATATATCTCTGTTCAATTGAGTCGGACATTTTTTTTTATAAGGCTCATAAAATTTCTCCTATACAAATACTGTATGTGACATGGGAAAAACTGTTTGACCTCTGACCTTTATACTAGGAGGTGTGACACCCTATACCATATGGATTCTAGTTTGTATTGCCTAGGCCTACATTTAGGTATACATCTGTGTTCAATTGAGTCGGACATTTTCTTTTTATAAGACTCATAAAATTTCTCCTATACAAATACACTATGTGACATGGGGAAAAACTGTTTGACCTCTGACCTTTATACTAGGAGGTGTGACACCCTATACCATATGGATTCTAGTTTGTATTGCCAAGGCCTACATTTAGGTATATATCTGTGTTCAATTGAGTCGGACATTTTCTTTTTATAAGACTCATAAAATTTCTCCTATACAAATACACTTATGTGACATGGGGAAAAACTGTTTGACCTCTGACCTTTATACTAGGAGGTGTGACACCCTATACCATATGGATTCTAGTTTGTATTGCCAAGGCCTACATTTAGGTATACATCTGTGTTCAATTGAGTCGGACATTTTCTTTTTATAAGACTCATAAAATTTCTCCTATACAAATACACTATGTGACATGGGGAAAACTGTTTGACCTCTGACCTTTATACTAGGAGGTGTGACACCCTATACCATATGGATTCTAGTTTGTATTGCCTATGCCTACATTTAGGTATATATCTGTGTTAAATTGAGTCGGACATTTTTTTTTATTAGGCTCATAAAATTTCTCCTATGCAAATATGTTATGTGACATGGGGAACAACTGTTTGACCTCTGACCTTTATACTAGGAGGTGTGACAGCCTATACCATATGGATTCTAGTTTGTATTGCCAAGGCCTACATTTAGGTATACATCTGTGTTCAATTGAGTCCGACATTTTCTTTTTATAAGACTCATAAAATTTCTCCTATACAAATACACTATGTGACATGGGGAAAAACTGTTTGACCTCTGACGTTTATACTAGGAGGTGTGACACCCTATACCATACGGATTCTAGTTTGTAGTGCCTAGGCCTACATTTAGGTATATATCTCTGTTCAATTGAGTCGGACATTTTTTTTATAAGGCTCATAAAATTTCTCCTATACAAATATGTTATGTGACATGGGAAAAAACTGTTTGACCTCTGACCTTTATACTAGGAGGTGTGACACCCTATACCATATGGATTCTAGTTTGTATTGCCTAGGCCTACATTTAGGTATATATCTGTGTTCAATTGAGTCGGACATTTTTTTTATAAGGCTCATAAAATTTCTCCTATACAAATATGTTATGTGACATGGGGAAAAACTGTTTGACCTCTGACCTTTATACTAGGAGGTGTGACACCCTATACCATATGGATTCTAGTTTGTATTGCCAAGGCCTACATTTAGGTATACATCTGTGTTCAATTGAGTCGGACATTTTCTTTTTATAAGACTCATAAAATTTCTCCTATACAAATACACTATGTGACATGGGAAAAACTGTTTGACCTCTGACCTTTATACTAGGAGGTGTGACACCCTATACCATATGGATTCTAGTTTGTATTGCCTAGGCCTACATTTAGGTATATATCTGTGTTCAATTGAGTCGGACATTTTCTTTTTAAAGACTCATAAAATTTCTCCTATACAAATACATGTTATGTGACATGGGGAAAAACTGTTTGACCTCTGACCTTTATACTAGGAGGTGTGACACCCTATACCATATGGATTCTAGTTTGTATCGCCAAGGCCTACATTTAGGTATACATCTGTGATCAATTGAGTCGGACATTTTCTTTTTATAAGACTCATAAAATTTCTCCTATACAAATACACTATGTGACATGGGGAAAACTGTTTGACCTCTGACCTTTATACTAGGAGGTGTGACAGCCTATACCATATGGATTCTAGTTTGTATTGCCTAGGCCTACATTTAGGTATATATCTGTGTTAAAGTGAGTCGGACATTTTTTTTTATTAGGCTCATAAAATTTCTCCTATGCAAATATGTTATGTGACATGGGGAACAACTGTTTGACCTCTGACCTTTATACTAGGAGGTGTGACAGCCTATACCATATGGATTCTAGTTAGTATTGCCAAGGCCTACATTTAGGTATACATCTGTGTTCAATTGAGTCCGACGTTTTCTTTTTATAAGACTCATCAAATTTCTCCTATACAAATACACTATGTGACATGGGGAAAAACTGTTTGACCTCTGACGTTTATACTAGGAGGTGTGACACCCTATACCATACGGATTCTAGTTTGTAGTGCCTAGGCCTACATTTAGGTATATATCTCTGTTCAATTGAGTCGGACATTTTTTTTTATCAGGCTCATAAAATTTCTCCTATACAAATATGTTATGTGACATGGGAAAAAACTGTTTGACCTCTGACCTTTATACTAGGAGGTGTGACACCCTATACCATATGGATTCTAGTTTGTATTGCCTAGGCCTACATTTAGGTATATATCTGTGTTCAATTAAGTCGGACATTTTTTGTTAAAAGGCTCATAAAATTTCTCCTATACAAATATGTTATGTGACATGGGGAAAAACTGTTTGACCTCTGACCTTTATACTAGGAGGTGTGACACCCTATACCATATGGATTCTAGTTGGTATCGCCAAGGCCTACATTTAGGTATACATCTGTGATCAATTGAGTCGGACATTTTCTTTTTATAAGACTCATAAAATTTCTCCTATACAAATACACTATGTGACATGGGAAAAACTGTTTGACCTCTGACCTTTATACTAGGAGGTGTGACAGCCTATACCATATGGATTCTAGTTTGTATTGCCTAGGCCTACATTTAGGTATATATCTGTGTTCAATTGAGTCGGACATTTTTTTTTATTAGGCTCATAAAATTTCTCCTATACAAATATGTTATGTGACATGGGGAAAAACTGTTTGACCTCTGACCTTTATACTAGGAGGTGTGACACCCTATACCATATGGATTCTAGTTTGTATTGCCTAGGCCTACATTTAGGTATATATCTGTGTTCAATTGAGTCGGACATTTTTTTTTATAAGGCTCATAAAATTTCTCCTATACAAATATGTTATGTGACATGGGAAAAACTGTTTGACCTCTGACCTTTATACTAGGAGGTGTGACACCCTATACCATATGGATTCTAGTTTGTATTGCCAAGGCCTACATTTAGGTATACATCTGTGTTCAATTGAGTCGGACGTTTTCTTTTATAAGGCTCATAAAATTTCTCCTATAAAAATATGTTATGTGACATGGGGAAAAACTGTTTGACCTCTGACCTTTATACTAGGAGGTGTGACACCCTATACCATATGGATTCTAGTTTGTATTGCCTAGGCCTACATTTAGGTATACATCTGTGTTCAATTGAGTCGGACGTTTTCTTTTTATAAGACTCATAAAATTTCTCCTATACAAATACACTATGTGACATGGGGAAAAACTGTTTGACCTCTGACCTTTATACTAGGAGGTGTGACACCCTATACCATATGGATTCTAGTTTGTATTGCCTAGGCCTACATTTAGGTATATATCTGTGTTCAATTGAGTCGGACATTTTCTTTTTATCAGACTCATAAATTTCTCCTATACAAATACACTATGTGACATGGGGAAAAACTGTTTGACCTCTGACCTTTATACTAGGAGGTGTGACACCCTATACCATATGGATTCTAGTTTGTATTGCCTAGGCCTACATTTAGGTATATATCTGTGTTCAATTGAGTCGGACGTTTTCTTTTTATAAGACTCATAAAATTTCTCCTATACAAATACACTATGTGACATGGGGAAAAACTGTTTGACCTCTGACCTTTATACTAGGAGGTGTGACACCCTATACCATATGGATTCTAGTTTGTATTGCCAAGGCCTACATTTAGGTATACATCTGTGTTCAATTGAGTCGGACATTTTCTTTTTATAAGACTCATAAAATTTCTCCTATACAAATACACTATGTGACATGGGGAAAAACTGTTTGACCTCTGACCTTTATACTAGGAGGTGTGACACCCTATACCATATGGATTCTAGTTTGTATTGCCAAGGCCTACATTTAGGTATACATCTGTGTTCAATTGAGTCGGACGTTTTCTTTTTATAAGACTCATAAAATTTCTCCTATACAAATACACTATGTGACATGGGGAAAAACTGTTTGACCTCTGACCTTTATACTAGGAGGTGTGACACCCTATACCATATGGATTCTAGTTTGTATTGCCTAGGCCTACATTTAGGTATATATCTGTGTTCAATTGAGTCGGACATTTTCTTTTTATAAGGCTCATAAAATTTCTCCTATACAAATATGTTATGTGACATGGGGAAAAACTGTTTGACCTCTGACCTTTATACTAGGAGGTGTGACACCCTATACCATATGGATTCTAGTTTGTATTGCCTAGGCCTACATTTAGGTATATATCTGTGTTCAATTGAGTCGGACATTTTCTTTTTATAAGACTCATAAAATTTCTCCTATACAAATACACTATGTGACATGGGGAAAAACTGTTTGACCTCTGACCTTTATACTAGGAGGTGTGACACCCTATACCATATGGATTCTAGTTTGTATTGCCTAAGGCCTACATTTAGGTATATATCTGTGTTCAATTGAGTCGGACATTTTCTTTTTATAAGACTCATAAAATTTCTCCTATACAAATACACTTATGTGACATGGGGAAAAACTGTTTGACCTCTGACCTTTATACTAGGAGGTGTGACACCCTATACCATATGGATTCTAGTTTGTATTGCCAAGGCCTACATTTAGGTATATATCTGTGTTCAATTGAGTCGGACATTTTCTTTTTATAAGACTCATAAAATTTCTCCTATACAAATACATTATGTGACATGGGGAAAAACTGTTTGACCTCTGACCTTTATACTAGGAGGTGTGACACCCTATACCATATGGATTCTAGTTTGTATTGCCTAGGCCTACATTTAGGTATATATCTGTGTTCAATTGAGTCGGACATTTTCTTTTTATAAGACTCATAAAATTTCTCCTATACAAATACACTATGTGACATGGGGAAAAACTGTTTGACCTCTGACCTTTATACTAGGAGGTGTGACACCCTATACCATATGGATTCTAGTTTGTATTGCCTAGGCCTACATTTAGGTATATATCTGTGTTCAATTGAGTCGGACATTTTCTTTTTATAAGACTCATAAAATTTCTCCTATACAAATACACTATGTGACATGGGGAAAAACTGTTTGACCTCTGACCTTTATACTAGGAGGTGTGACACCCTATACCATATGGATTCTAGTTTGTATTGCCTAGGCCTACATTTAGGTATATATCTGTGTTCAATTGAGTCGGACATTTTTTTTTATAAGGCTCATAAAATTTCTCCTATACAAATACACTATGTGACATGGGGAAAAACTGTTTGACCTCTGACCTTTATACTAGGAGGTGTGACACCCTATACCATATGGATTCTAGTTTGTATTGCCTAGGCCTACATTTAGGTATACATCTGTGTTCAATTGAGTCGGACGTTTTCTTTTTATAAGACTCATAAAATTTCCTTCATATCAAATACAACTATGTAACATGGGGACAAACTGTTTTGACCTCTGACGTTTATACTAGGAGGTGTGACACCTAACGAGATGGATTCAGTGTATTGCCTAGGGCTATTGGGTATACCTCAGTTTCATTGAGTCGGACATTTCTTTTTATAATACTCATAATTTTTTTCCTATATAAATACACTATGTGACATGTGGAAAAACTGTTTACCTAAAAACGTTTGACCTCTGACCTTTTACTAGTAGGTGTGGACCCCTATACCACTATGGATTCTAGTTTGTATTGCCAAGGCCTACATTTAGGTATATATCTGTTTTCAATTGAGGCGAACATTTTCTTTTTATCAGACTCATAAAATTTCTCCTATAAAAATATGTTATGTGACATGGGGAAAAACTGTTTGACCTCTGACCTTTATACTAGGAGGTGTGACACCCTATACCATACGGATTCTAGTTTGTATTGCCTAGGCCTACATTTAGGTATATATCTGTGTTCAATTGAGTCGGACATTTTCTTTTTATAAGACTCATAAAATTTCTCCTATACAAATACACTATGTGACATGGTGAAGAACTGTTTGACCTCTGACCTTTATACTAGGAGGTGTGACACCCTATACCATATGGATTCTAGTTTGTATTGCCAAGGCCTACATTTAGGTATATATCTGTGTTCAATTGAGTCGGACATTTTCTTTTTATAAGACTCATAAAATTTCTCCTATACAAATACACTATGTGACATGGGGAAAAACTGTTTGACCTCTGACCTTTATACTAGGAGGTGTGACACCCTATACCATATGGATTCTAGTTAGTATTGCCAAGGCCTACATTTAGGTATACATCTGTGTTCAATTGAGTCCGACGTTTTCTTTTTATAAGACTCATAAAATTTCTCCTATACAAATATGTTATGTGACATGGGGAAAAACTGTTTGACCTCTGACCTTTATACTAGGAGGTGTGACACCCTATACCATATGGATTCTAGTTTGTATTGCCTAGGCCTACATTTAGGTATATATCTGTGTTCAATTGAGTCGGACATTTTTTTTTATAAGGCTCATAAAATTTCTCCTATACAAATATGTTATGTGACATGGGAAAAACTGTTTGACCTCTGACCTTTATACTAGGAGGTGTGACACCCTATACCATATGGATTCTAGTTTGTATTGCCTAGGCCTACATTTAAGTAAACATCTGTGTTCAATTGAGTCAGACGTTTTCTTTTTATAAGACTCATAAAATTTCTCCTATACAAATACACTATGTGACATGGGGAAAAACTGTTTGACCTCTGACCTTTATACTAGGAGGTGTGACACCCTATACCATATGGATTCTAGTTTGTATTGCCAAGGCCTACATTTAGGTATATATCTGTGTTCAATTGAGTCGGACATTTTCTTTTTATCAGACTCATAAAATTTCTCCTATACAAACATGTTATGTGACATGGGGAAAAACTGTTTGACCCCTGACCTTTATACTAGGAGGTGTGACACCCTATACCATATGGATTCTAGTTGGTATCGCCAAGGCCTACATTTAGGTATACATCTGTGTTCAGTTGAGTCGGACGTTTTCTTTTTATAAGACTCATAAAATTTCTCCTATACAAATACACTATGTGACATGGTGAAGAACTGTTTGACCTCTGACCTTTATACTAGGAGGTGTGACACCCTATACCATATGGATTCTAGTTTGTATTGCCTAGGCCTACATTTAGGTATGCATCTGTGTTCAATTGAGTCGGACGTTTTCTTTTTATAAGACTCATAATATTTCTCCTACACAAATACACTATGTGACATGGGGAAAAACTGTTTGACCTCTGACCTTTATACTAGGAGGTGTGACACCCTATACCATATGGATTCTAGTTTGTATTGCCTAGGCCTACATTTAGGTATACATCTGTGTTCAATTGAGTCGGACATTTCTTTTTATCAGACTCATAAAATTTCTCCTATATCAATACACTATGTGACATGGGGAAAAACTGTTTGACCTCTGACCTTTATACTAGGAGGTGTGACACCCTATACCATATGGATTCTAGTTTGTATTGCCTAGGCCTACATTTAGGTATGCATCTGTGTTCAATTGAGTCGGACGTTTTCTTTTTATAAGACTCATAATATTTCTCCTATACAAATACACTATGTGACATGGGGAAAAACTGTTTGACCTCTGACCTTTATACTAGGAGGTGTGACACCCTATACCATATGGATTCTAGTTTGTATTGCCTAGGCCTATTTGGGTATACCTCAGTGTTCAATTGAGTCGGACAATTTCTTTTTATCAGACTCATAAAATTTCTCCTATATAAATACACTATGTGACATGGGGAAAAACTGTTTGACCTCTGACCTTTATACTAGGAGGTGTGACACCCTATACCATATGGATTCTAGTTTGTATTGCCAAGGCCTACATTTAGGTATATATCTGTTTTCAATTGAGTCGGACATTTTCTTTTTATAAGACTCATAAAATTTCTCCTATAAAAATATGTTATGTGACATGGGGAAAAACTGTTTGACCTCTGACCTTTATACTAGGAGGTGTGACACCCTATACCATACGGATTCTAGTTTGTATTGCCTAGGCCTACATTTAGGTATATATCTCTGTTCAATTGAGTCGGACATTTTTTTTATAAGGCTCATAAAATTTCTCCTATAAAAATATGTTATGTGACATGGGGAAAAACTGTTTGACCTCTGACCTTTATACTAGGAGGTGTGACACCCTATACCATATGGATTCTAGTTTGTATTGCCAAGGCCTACATTTAGGTATACATCTGTGTTCAGTTGAGTCGGACGATTTCTTTTTATAAGACTCATAAAATTTCTCCTATACAAATACACTATGTGACATGGTGAAAAAACTGTTTGACCTCTGACCTTTATACTAGGAGGTGTGACACCCTATACCATATGGATTCTAGTTTGTATTGCCTAGGCCTACATTTAGGTATGCATCTGTGTTCAATTGAGTCGGACGTTTTCTTTTTATAAGACTCATAATATTTCTCCTATACAAATACACTATGTGACATGGGGAAAAACTGTTTGACCTCTGACCTTTATACTAGGAGGTGTGACACCCTATACCATATGGATTCTAGTTTGTATTGCCAAGGCCTACATTTAGGTATATATCTGTGTTCAATTGAGTCGGACATTTTCTTTTTATAAGACTCATAAAATTTCTCCTATACAAATACACTATGTGACATGGGGAAAAACTGTTTGACCTCTGACGTTTATACTAGGAGGTGTGACACCCTATACCATACGGATTCTAGTTTGTATTGCCTAGGCCTACATTTAGGTATATATCTCTGTTCAATTGAGTCGGACATTTTTTTTATAAGGCTCATAAAATTTCTCCTATAAAAATATGTTATGTGACATGGGGAAAAACTGTTTGACCTCTGACCTTTATACTAGGAGGTGTGACACCCTATACCATATGGATTCTAGTTGGTATCGCCAAGGCCTACATTTAGGTATACATCTGTGTTCAGTTGAGTCGGACGATTTCTTTTTATAAGACTCATAAAATTTCTCCTATACAAATACACTATGTGACATGGTGAAGAACTGTTTGACCTCTGACCTTTATACTAGGAGGTGTGACACCCTATACCATATGGATTCTAGTTTGTATTGCCTAGGCCTACATTTAGGTATGCATCTGTGTTCAATTGAGTCGGACGTTTTCTTTTTATAAGACTCATAATATTTCTCCTACACAAATACACTATGTGACATGGGGAAAAACTGTTTGACCTCTGACGTTTATACTAGGAGGTGTGACACCCTATACCATATGGATTCTAGTTTGTATTGCCAAGGCCTACATTTAGGTATATATCTGTGTTCAATTGAGTCGGACATTTTCTTTTTATAAGACTCATAAAATTTCTCCTATACAAATACACTATGTGACATGGGGAAAAACTGTTTGACCTCTGACGTTTATACTAGGAGGTGTGACACCCTATACCATACGGATTCTAGTTTGTAGTGCCTAGGCCTACATTTAGGTATATATCTCAGTTCAATTGAGTCGGACATTTTTTTTATAAGGCTCATAAAATTTCTCCTATAAAAATATCTTATGTGACATGGGGAAAAACTGTTTGACCTCTGACCTTTATACTAGGAGGTGTGACACCCTATACCATATGGATTCTAGTTAGTATTGCCAAGGCCTACATTTAGGTATACATCTGTGTTCAATTGAGTCCGACGTTTTCTTTTTATCAGACTCATAAAATTTCTCCTATAAAAATATGTTATGTGACATGGGGAAAAACTGTTTGACCTCTGACCTTTATACTAGGAGGTGTGACACCCTATACCATATGGATTCTAGTTTGTATTGCCTAGGCCTACATTTAAGTAAACATCTGTGTTCAATTGAGTCAGACGTTTTCTTTTTATAAGACTCATAAAATTTCTCCTATACAAATACACTATGTGACATGGGGAAAAACTGTTTGACCTCTGACCTTTATACTAGGAGGTGTGACACCCTATACCATATGGATTCTAGTTTGTATTGCCTAGGCCTATTTGGGTATACCTCTGTGTTCAATTGAGTCGGACAATTTCTTTTTATCAGACTCAGTTTAATGTATACCGGTCAACGCTAGTATTAAATGTATACCGGTCAACGGTAGTGTTAAATGTATACCGGTCAACGCCAGCGTTAAATGTATACCGGTCAACGCTAGTGTTTAATGTATACCGGTCAACGCTAGTATTAAATGTGTACCGGTCAACGCTAGTGTTTAATGTATACCGGTCAACGCTAGTATTAAATGTATACCGGTCAACGCTAGTGTTAAATGTGCACCGGTCAACGCTAGTGTTTAATGTATACCGGTCAACGCTATTATTAAATGTATACCGGTCAACGCTAGTGTTAAATGTATACCAGTCAACGCTAGTATTAAATGTGCACCGGTCCACGCTAGTGCTTAATGTATACCGGTCAACGCTAGTATTAAATGTGCACCGGTCAACGCTAGTGTTTAATGTATACCGGTCAACGCTAGTATTAAATGTATACCGGTCAACGCTAGTGTTATATGTGCACCGGTCAACGCTAGTGTTTAATGTATACCGGTCAACGCTAGTATTAAATGTGCACCGGTCAACGCTAGTGTTTAATGTAAACCGGTCAACGCTAGTATTAAATGTATACCGGTCAACGCTAGTGTTAAATGTATACCGGTCAACGCTAGTGTTTAATGTATACCGGTCAACGCTAGTATTAAATGTATACCGGTCAACGCTAGTGTTAAATGCATACCGGTCAACGCTAGCGTTAAATGTATACCGGTCAACGCCAGTGTAAATTGTTTACTGGTCAACGCCAATGTTAAATAAATATCCCGTTTTTGCCACTCACTGCACTTAAGCTGGTTCCGGAATTTCAATTTCCGGATTTCTTGAAATTTTGCTTAACAACTCGTACAACCCGGTCGACAATTAGCCGGTGTTTCACGTGAACCAAGTCCCTGTGTAGAATGCGTTTCTGTGGTTTGTATCTGTTTTCCCGAGTAAATACATGCAAGACATGAAACGGGTACTTTATATATGATACGAGGACAAAGAGTAGTGTGTTGAGATTTAGAAAATCACAAATACACACTGTTACTGAGAAAATAGAATGGCGTAAGATTCTGGAGTAAAAAGGCGGGAATTCCCCAGGCGCGGGTTCCCCAGTTCAGTGTAAATGTCGGAGTTACTGTCTTTCGATTATACGTACCCGTGTGACCTTAGCGGAAACTGTTGCATCACGGACACGACAGGAAAAAGAACATAACGTACCACATATGTAGAAACATGATTAATTATGTATTTTGGATATAGATGTTTGTGATAAATATGTCAACAACAAAAAATTGTAGAGAACTGTGTCTTTTGTATTTTCTCTGATATTGCAAAATTGTAAGAAATACTGGCAGTGACAGTATAAATACAAGCAGCTCACCGAGCGCTACAAGTTCAATCAGACAAACAGAACAGACTTAGTAACGTCACTCCTGACGTACGTCCGTACATGTAATAGACTCTCCGGAATGTGTGACCTCGCGGTACATAGTACCTATGTTTAAAACCCTATTGTGACCGTTCTGTGATAGATACAGAAAAACTAAAGATACAGTTTTCTTTGGAATTACATGTACTTGCGATGTGTGGAGTTTCAATACGTTCTCTTTATGCGTCAATTCTCTAGGCCGAGTTGTGCAGAAACCAGCAGTCAAAGTGTCGATTTTGGCGTGTATGTACTCAAAATATCTTCATAACTAGATTATTCCTATATATACGGGATATGCCTGGACATACATGTAGATCACACCGAGTCTTATAAGTGTGGAAAGTTTTATCAAAATGTATAGAGTCGCTTTTCAGTTAGCTCCAGAAAGTGGTCTGAATTAGCCGCACGTACATTACGTTCCGTCCTTCAATACACTACATTCCACACATTCGTGTGACGTTAACACTCGTGACGTTACATCCGCCACCTCTCGATAAAATACGACCCTTTTTCAAAACCCTGTTGTGGCCGTTCTATGAAAGATATAGAAAAACTAAAGATACGCTTTTCTTCCGAACTATCTCTTCTTGTTATGTTTGGAGTTTCAAATTTTTGGATTGAATCGCTGATTTTTAAGGACCGGTTAAACAGAAGCTACCGGTCAAAGTGACGATTTTGGCATGTTTGACCCAAAATATCTCATAAATACGAATTTCCACAGGGATACCAGATACATCCAGACCTACAGAGACCGGACAGAAGTATTCGGACAAACGCGTCGTAATATTTACCGCTCAATTTCGCGCGGCGCATAAAAATAAGGATAAATCCAGTTTGGAGGCTTGGTTCGCGTAATACTATACGTCATCGGAAAGAAAGATGACGTCACGCGGAATGTTGTGGCGGTAAAAATAAATTGCGTCGTCTGCTGACGGAATCGCAGGAATTCACGGAAGTAACATGGGTCGTCGTGGTAAAGAATTGACATCAGGCTTAAGAAAAGCGGTGGTAGCGATGATAGAAGGTGGGATAAAACAAACAATTGTTGCAGATAGGTTAGAAATACCAAAATCTACAGTTTCTGATATTTGGAAGCGATATGTGAGACGAGGAAACACTAAAAATACACATCGATGTGGAAGGACGCCATATTTGACAGATCGCGACCAGAGAAAGCTCTTGAAAGTTGTTCGTGGAAATAGGAGAAAATCGTTGGATGAAGTAACAGCCGAATTAAATGACTACAGGAACATTGTAAATGATGTACAGGTTAGTAGTAAAACAATTGACCGGAATTTAAAAAATCAGGGATACCGTAGAAGGGTAGTGAAGAAAACTATGGTTGTTCGTGAAGTCAATCTGAGAAAACGTGTGTCATTTTGTTTTGAGAAAAGAAATCTGACTGTAGAAAACTATTGGAAAGATGTTATTTTTTCTGATGAAAGTCAAATCGTGATCGGCAACGACAACAGAATTTTTATATGGAGGCGAAAAGACGAGGCATACCGGTCAGCCTGCATCTGTCCGCGGTCACACCGGAAACTTTCCGTGATGATTTGGGGGTGTATTACCCATAATGGAGTTGGTACTGTTTGCAGTGTAAATGGAATCATCAATGCCCTAAAGTATATTGAAATTTTGGAAGAAAATCTGTGGCCAGTTTTAGCGAGACACTTTGCAAACCAAAACTATATTTTTCAACAGGACAATGCTCCAGTTCACAAGGCTCGTGTTGTGTCTGAATATTTTACAAACCACGATATTCCCGTTCTAGAATGGCCCCCACAAAGTCCTGATTTAAATATCATCGAGAATGTGTGGTTAAAACTAAAATACGACTAAAGGCAATGGTCAACAACATCACTAATCAAACAGAGCTTTTCGACGCAATACAAACCATCTGGCAAAGCATTGATGTAGAATATGTTCAAGGCTTATACCAATCGATTCCCGCCCGTCTGAAGGAAGTACGGAAGTCCAAGGGTCAGATCACCAAATATTAGGTCAGTATCACAACACATATCATTTTTATAAAGAGTTTTATTTTTCTAGCGAGATGTGCACATGACGTTACGGCGGCCATTTTGTCCGAATACTTCTGTCCGGTCTCTGTAGATCGAGCCGAGTTTTACAATGGTTCAAAACCCTATCAAAATTGTATGTGTCATTTTTTCCACCCCCAAATCGCTACAATAGCCGGCAAAAATCGCGAATTAGCTCATACTATCATTACGTTCCGTAAGGAACGATAACGAGTTATCGTCCCTTACTACACTTCATTTTTTACTAGTGTGGTGACACCTGAAGGATGTCACAGAAAGAATGAAGTGTAGTGAGGGGCGATAACTCTGTTCCAGCAGATTTGATCAAAATCGCTCACCATCTAATTTCGACCAATAAGAAGACATTGTGTTAAGGTGTCCAGACACGTTATCACATCTGGGTTGCGAGTTCGAAACACACGTTGGGTAGATACCTTGTACGGACGGTAGGTCGGTGGTTTTTCTCCGGGGACTCCAGCTTTCCTCCACCACCAAAACAGGCACGTGCTTAAATGATCATAGTTTTTAATAGGACGTTTAAACAAAAATATGTAAAACTGTGTTGTTGCCAAGAAAATGAAACCCATTAAGTTTAATTTGCATTATAAAATATAGTAAGAAACAAATAAAATATGTATTTAAATTCATTAATGAAACTCAATGACAGAATAAAACCATAAAATTTGATAAATTTGACTGACAATTAAATCAAATAGCCTTTAACATAGAAAACACTAAAAAACCTTTCATGCTTTGATTCCCACCAGGAGTCGAACCTGGGTCTCCTGCATCACAGTAGCAAGTGTGAAACCCCTTCACTCTAGGAATGTGTATAGCACTACTTGATTTCAGACTGATTTTGTTGAATTTCTTAATTCATTTCGAAATATTGTAGTTTAAGTGTAGGGTAAAATGATGCTGCTGGGAGACTGGGACCCTGATTGGGAATTTTTCTCATCATCGGAGGAGGAATCGCAGCTGGGGGCCTTTCGTCTGCTGTGTTGATCCAAAATCCTTGTTCACGGATGCCTTTGTCTTGTTTTTTTTGCTCGTTGGTTGAACCTGTAACAATAAATTGAATATTTTTAGATGGGGAAAATGTGGAAATGACAATCATTTTTTCTATTTATCTATTTTGTTCTCGTTTTTCATCTTTTCTTACATTTTGTATGTTTATGAACTTCATTTTGTTGTCATAACATTAAAAATGACTCCCTTAAATTTTAATACTTACCACTGGGTCAATGTGATACCGGAAGTGTAGCAGAAACCAGAAGTCAAATCAAAACCGGTGACGTCACTGGTATAGAGACCAGAACCGGAAGTTGTGTGTAAACTTGGGAGGAGGACATCTTGCATTGACTGCCTATGTGGTGTTTCTTGGTGGAACTAGAGGGTGTTATCTGTCTTCTGGATGAGACTGGCCAGCACTGTTGGTGTGGATCTGTTGTTCTTGTTCCAGGATGCTTTTGTTTTGGCTTCTTGATTTTTGCCAGTTAGTTGAATCTGTAACAATGAAATGAATAGACATTATTTTTATTTTTTTTCCTATTTTTTCTTTTTTTTTTTCAAACTGTATTTTGTTGTCATGATTTTTAAAAAAACCTTCAGGTTCTTATACTAATCACTGGGTCAGTGTGTTAATGTTTACCTCAACTGGCTGGATCTTTGACTCTGACGTGATTGTGACTGCATTGGTTTCCTGGGGATCTGGTTTGATTTCCTACAAAATATTGGGTATCACGCACGATGATAATTTGGACTTGCCTTCGGAGGGAATATGGGTTGATTTGCTGTGGACTGTCTTTCCCCAGGGTAATGGTTCCACTGAAATCAAATGAAAATATCTCTGTAAGTAAAGTAAACTCTGAACAATATAGAGAGTGGGCTTGTTCCCAGATAAAATCATTAACAGTGTATTCCTGCTGTTACAGGGGTGAGAGCTTATTACTGGACATGGGCTTGTTACTGGACATAGCCTTCCTGGTGACATTGCACAATTTAATGCTAAAAAACATTTATTACCATTTGTCCGGTCAGACTCCAGCTTATCAGAATGTGTTGGTTCCACATGGTGGACTGAGGCTGACGGCATCTCCTAGTTTTGAACCTGTTGCTTGTGGATGCATGGTGAGCAGGTTGACTTGTCTGGAGATGTGATGCCTCTAATCTTAGATCGCAATGCCCTGGGTGACAAATTAGTTGTGTTAACAAGCGCTGCTGTCTGGGAGCTCCTCCCTGGTGAAGGTAACCTTGGGGCTGGTGACCTTGCATTGGGGAAGGTGACCTTATGGTAGATGCCGGTGCTCTCTGACGATATTGGGCCACACACCTCTGCCTCTCCTTCATCTTATGGTCCATGATTTTTTCTTCTCTCTGGAAATAGCTGAAGATATCTTTGCAAATGAACCTGTGAATGGCAAATATGAGATTAGTTTTTATCGTGTTGATTCTATGTATATGTATGTATTTTTTCAGGTATACAACTGCAAAATGGGGTAAATATCAACAATAACCAATAATCGACAACAGATTTTACTTTTTTTTTTACCTTATTGGCTGTGAGGTTACTGCAATTTGGAGTCTCTTGCTCATTCCTGGAATCATCCACGACCCAGCCGGCATAGCTCAGGGCATTTTCACAAACCCAACGGAAAGTCTGACCCTGAAAATGGCTAAACTGGAGTGTTGTCTCCGCCAAGACCTGTCCAGCATCCTCAATATTTCTCCCTTTCTCTTTGATAGATTCTTTTGCCTCGGCTTCTAGGATATCAGGGTGTTTACTCCAGACTCGGGGTCTCCTCGCAGCAAACATCTGCATGGCTTCTGCTGTGTAGTTTAAAACCAGCATTCCGTCATCTCGAATTCTAAACTTTGGTCAATGCATAATCTGTAAGATAAGAGTGACATTGTTATTTCAATATTCTGATCAGGTCAATCTTGCTTACATATCAACATGTTCACATAACTGCCACTTATACTTGTAAACTGTTCATTTGAGATAACAGTAAACCACTTTCAGCACAGGGACCTGTGACATTTTCTCCATGAGTAGATATTGTATAATGTCTATCAATTAATATACAGTGGTCCCCCTATTTACGACCACTCTAAAGAACGACCCCTCCCTGTATGCGGCCAAGTTTCGCGTTTGCTGACGTTTTCCAACAACAAAGTACCCCTTCTAAATGACCACCCCGCTAACCCGACCAACGACCACTTAATCATGTCCTCAAAACGTGAAAAGTACTTTGGTATCCCTCTCGTGAATGACTAAGATTTTGGCAACGTTTTGTTAAGACATTAAAATTACAGAATAATTAATAATAAAACCGTGTTACGTCCAGCTCATTGAAATTCATGGACCAAGGTAAAATTTGACACACTGAATTGACAGGTTGTGGCTACGATAAGTAGCTGGGGAGCTGTTTTGTCTACCAATGTTTTTACAAACAAGATAATTTCTCCTACCTTTTGTAGACAAATGGTTTGTTGTGATTTTCACAAATCTAATTTATTGTGGTACCTTTACGTGATGTATCCAAATTAAAAGCTATTATTAAATTGTACATACAACGTACAGTACGTAGCTAGACAACCTGATAAATGGGTCCTCCTAAAGACATGAATGGACTTGAAAGGACCTGAATATGGACCTGAATGGGGTTTAAAGGTGTTTATTGATTATAAATGTGTTATTCTCACTGTTTTATGCAAGAATGGGTGTTATTACATGTCAAAACACCATTTTCATTTGAAAAATCATATTTGAATATGTTTTTTAAAGCTCGATAAATGAGTTGCTAATCCAACGACAAACATGGCGGACCTCAATGGGATCGAGTGGACCTGAACAGGTATTTTAGCTGTATTATAGCTAAGTTTGTATGTATAATATTTTTTGTGCATAATGCAGGAAGAGATGTTATTTCATAGTAAAATACTATATTTCTGTACAAAAAAAATCATAATGATGTATTTTACAGCTCGATAAATGGGTCGCTATTCGAACTGACAAACACAGCGGACCTGAATTGGATTGAGTGGACCTGAACGGGATTTTAGCTGTATTATAGTTACGTTATAATTAACAGCTAAAATCCAGGTCCACTCGATTTTACGGGATGAGGGGGGTGATTTAGTTGATCCTGCACTCAAGCATTTTTTGCTAATCATTCGAGATACAGATCGAACGTTACACTTTAATTTTGTTAAATAATTTACACATGCAACAATATTAATTAAACCATATATTCAAAATATTACTGACAGTAAACAAAGGAGAACATTGAAAAACACATTTTAACATAACACAAGAGGCCCAGAGGGTCTGTATCGTTCACCTGGTTTCATTAGATATGAAACAAGAATGATGCTTAAGTATATTTGTCACTGGTATTGCTATGTCAATATATATCATAAGCATTTTATATGTACATTGGTTTTATTTTAATACTAAAAATTCCAAAAAGTGCATTAATCTGCGACCTCAGAGGAATGCTACCACACAAATGTGAGTGATATCCATTGCTAAGTTTCAGAGAAGAACTTGTTTAGACCCCCTTTGACCCTGACCTCTGCCCCCTTGGGGTTCAGCTCCTTTCTTTATGCAATTTTGAATCCCTACCCCAATAGGATGCTACCAGTCAAACCATTGCTTAGTTTCAGAGAATAAGTTGTTTAAATCAATTTAGCCAAATTGACCCCTTTTGGCCTTACCCCCTCAGCCCCCTGGCGGCCCAGGTCAACCCCAACATTTTTACAATTTTGAAACCCACCCCATAACCATGCTACCATACAAATGTGAGTAATATCCATTGCAATATTTCTTTAGGAGGCGTTAGTCAGATGTAAAAGGAGATACATTTGTATTTGAAATAAAGCAAGAATACAAATTAAACTGATAACAACATGACTAAACCAAACCAACCGGACATAATGGTTTTCACAGTCCTGATGAATGTAATGGTTTAGACTGTTCCGATGTACATAATGGTTTTAACCATCTTAAAGTTTCAAACCTACTTCTAAAAGTAGTTAAACATTTCTTATCTCAATCAAACCTTTACTTTAGAAGTCAAACATTTTCATTTTTTTCAAATCAACTTCTACTTAGGTACATGTCATTAACATTCATACTTTAAACCATCTTTTATACTTAAGTAGTTCAAAATTTGCATTTATGTGTTTAAAACAAACTTATATTTTATAGGCCAGGGTATTAGAAAGGTCGAAACAATATAATACGCATTTTGATAAGTTATAACAATACACGATATGTATTGAAAATACAGGGAGTGTCTGCTACTTTTTTGTTGAAAGTGTGCAATGTCTTTCAATATCTTGTAAACAAAATTGTTTATTCCTTTCTATTTTGATCTTAGAATAATATCAAAATTAGATTGACGGCTTTTAAAAGTTATTACACTTTTTTTCAACAATTCTCATTTTTAAGAACAATTATTTCAAAATTAGGTATCAATTCCATCTATTTTAATAGATCCAATGTCAATATTAACAAGGGCCCAATGGGCCCAAATCGCTCACCTGCAATGCAGTGATCTTTTCATATATGGATCCTGCAGCTATTTGAAAGCATGCTACAGGACCAATATAATGTCTCTCTGCACTTTGGCTTTTCACTAAAAGTCATTTAAAGATTTAAGCATACTTGATCGACGTGACCTTGAATGTGAGTCAGGGTCATTCATTTGAAAAAAACTTGGTAGCCCTTCACCCCAGCATGCTACAGATCCAATATTAACTCCACGGGACTCTTGGTTATTGAGAAGAAGTCGTTTAAAGATTTTAGCCTTTTTGACTCCTGTGACCTTGAATGAAGGTCAAGATCATTCATTTGAACAAACTTGGTAGCCCTTTACCCCAGCATTTTACAGACCCAATATCAACTCCCTGGGACTCTTGGTTATTGAGAGAAAGTCGTTAAAAAGATTTTAGCCTTTTTGACTCCTGTGACCTTGAATGAAGGTCAAGGTCATTCATTTGAACAAACTTTAGAGCCCTTCATCCCAGCATGCTACAGGCCAAATATTAGGTCTCTGAGACTGTTGGTTATTGAGAGGAAGTCGTTTAAACATTTCAGCCTTTTTGACTCCTGTGACCTTAATTGAAGGTCAAGATCATTCATTTGAACAAACTTGGTAGCCCTTTACCGCAGCATGCTACAGACCCAATATCAACTCCCTGGGGCTCTTGGTTATTGAGAAGAAGTCGTTTAAAGATTTTCGCCTTTTCGGCTCCTGTGACCTTGAATGAAGGTCAAGGTCATTCATTTGAACACACTTGAGAGCCCTTTATCCCAGCATGCTACAGACCCAATATCAACTCCCTGGGTCTCTTGGTTATTGAGAAGAAGTCGTTTAAAAAAAATTAGCCTTTTTGACCCCTGTGACCTTGAATGAAGGTCAACATTATTCATTTGAACAAACTTGGTAGCCCTTCACCCCAGCATGCTACAGGCCCTAATATTAGGTCTCTGGGCCTTTTGGTTATTGAGAGGAAGTTGTTTGAATGGAAAAGTTGACGCCGGACGGCCGGACGGACGGACGACGGACGCCGCGCCACGGCATAAGCTCACTTGCCCTTCGGGCAGGTGAGCTAACAATAAACTGTGATTTGTAATTTGTTGCTTTTTAATTTATCACCAAGATGTAGATAATAGCCTAGTAGCTATAGGTACTGTATGTAAATATACAGCGTTTTACATGCAAAATTTTGAAGAAAACTTTCATGATATTATTTGATATCAATTCCAAGTCCCTTGGGGTGGGGAAAGAACCCTGGGCCTATTTTTACATCAGGATTGTGTTCATCTCTTGGTGTCCAGCCAATTTGGAGTTGGGATCTGAATGGTTTCACAGATAAAACAAGAGGCCCAGAGGGCCTGTATCGCTCACCTGGTTTTATGAGATATGAAACAAGAATGATGCTTAAGTTTATTTGTCGCTGGTATTTCTATGTCAATATATCATAAGCATTTTATATGGGTACATGTACATTGGTTTATTGTTATTCTAAAAATGTCAATTTAGCGAAATTAACCTCTTTTGGTCCAATCCTTCAGCCCCCGGAGGTTAACCCCAACATTCGTACAATTTTGAATACCCATCCCATAACCATGCTACCATACAAATGTAGGTTTTATACCAAATTGTGCAATTAATCCATGAAATGAAATTGACTTTGGGTACAACCCCATAGGGATTGCTGCCACACCAATGTGAGTTATATCCATGACTTAGTTTCAGAGAAACCAATTGACCCCTTTTGACCCTGCCTCCCTGGGAGTCAACCCCACCATTTTTACAATTTTGAATCCCTACCCAAAATGATGCTACCAGTCAAGTATGAGCTATATCGATTGCTTAGTTTCAGAGAAGAAGTTGTTTATGTCAATTAAGCCAAACTGACCCCTTTTGACCCAACAATTGAATTGCAATTTATGGATAATTTTTAATTTTGGCAAGAAAACATTCTTTAAAGGGCATGTCTGCATCATTTTTAATAATTTGCCCTTGAAACTTCGCACACATGTCAATTAAGCCAAACTGACCCCTTTTGACCCAACAATTGAATTGCAATTTATGGATAATTTTTAATTTTGGCAAGAAAACATTCTTTAAAGGGCATGTCTGCATCATTTTTAATAATTTGCCCTTGAAACTTTGCACACACCTTCATAAGAGCCGGTTCTTTAAAATGTGAATGAAGGTCAAGGTCAGAGATAAACTCAATATTTGTAGCCAGTCACACATGTTACATGTATCTTTTTGCCAAATATCCAGCCTTCATGTGTATGTGCATGCAGTTTTGGGTCATTTTTTTAATTTAGGTAGGAATTTCTTTTTAAAAGTGCCATATCTGCGTCATTTTGATTATTTGACCTTGATACATTGCACACACCTTTAAAAGGGCTGATTCTTTAAAATGTGACCCAAATTAATAATTTTGAAAGAACTTTTAATTTTTTTCATCATTTGACCCCCGTGACCTTGAATGAAGGTCAAGGTCAAATATCAATATAACATTTGTAGCCAGCCATACGTTATCAATGCGCCAAACATCAAGCCTTCATGTGTATATAGAGAAAAGAGCAGAAACCTTTATCCTGCAATTTTGGATTATTTTTTTAATTTTGGCTGGAGAAAATAGCTTTATGATCCTTTTCAAGTGCCATATCTTTCTGCCATATTTTTTTATCTGATGATAATAAAATATGCACATTCTGTTTCAGTGGACTATGTTCTTTCATATGAAATGAAAAAAATAATCAATTTGAGATTTTTATTTTTGACATTCGAACCCATAACAAGTCGTTGGCCTTGACATTCTCTGACAATATGTCATTGAGAAAAGTTTGCCCTAACCACGTGCTAACCAATTTCCAATGAAAATGAAACAAATTATGCTAAAATATGTGTGATGAGTTTCCTATATAAACTATAGTAAAATGTCCTCTATCCAGGGAGAATGCGACACATAGGGGGCCATGAAATTAACAATTTTGATAAAACAGCTTAAGAACCTTTTGTACACCATTCTGCGATATCTTGGTCTTAAGAAGACCGACGCATGACGACAGATCAAATTATAATGGTGTATATTATGAGCTGAATGTCAAAGGATTGTAAACTCTGTACAAATTGTATTATATTATCAGGCAGTCAGCCTAAATGTATGTTTCATATCTACCATATTAGAAGTTTGATGTTTTGTACGATATATATATATACTTAATTTTTACACATACATTAAAGGAGTTAGCTACTTTCATCAATTATTTTTAGTAAGATGTTTATTCTAGAGTTCACTAGGCCGGATGAAATATCATCATGAGCAATCAGTATGGTCAATATGAGATTTGATTAAATGCCTCTCGTAGGTCAACTCAACTTCTTTTTGTAGGAGTCAATAGTATATGTATGAGAATTAAACTCTCGCGATGTCTGTTGCACATAAGTACAAAGAAATACATTATCACTTAAGCCAAAAAAATTCACACTTAAGTAGCAATAACACATAATAGTCAAAAACCCTAATATATGTGATCAGTGATTATAAGAAACAGTACTTATAAGCATTTTTGGCAATTTATCCTGAAACAGCCTTCCATATTTGACATCCCACAGATTGTTGCTTGTATATATATATAGTTTTAAAGGTCAACATTGGAAAATACCTAAATGGTTATACATGAATTCATAATAAATAGAATTATTGACAAAAAAAGTTTCATTTATTTTCACACTTTCTGGAGACCGATAAGGAGATTGATGATTATTTTAAGGGATTTGTTCGTGACATGAAAATCAAACATTTTTAATTAAATTTCAAAAGCAAATATAGATTTATTTTGAAAGTTATGAGGAATATTGATATTTGAGAAAGTCTTATATTATATGGATTTGATATCATATCGATTGCCAATAGATATACATGTATTTATATTCAATTTACATGAAAACAACAAAAAGTTGTACTAATAGGTTAAAATGCAATTGGTATACATTTTGTTAATCTACAATTACTTTGTATTGTTTAAATATTCTATGTAATACAAACATTTCACAGCTTGGTGCATACAAATGTATATATATATTACATGAAAACATTTGAAAAGGTTGAATCGTGAGCTGAATAATATATAAATAAGACAAGCTGGTTCAATAATAATTTAGTATTTTCATATATATTCCGAGTGCGAGTAGCTACTGCAGTAAATCTTATCACAAAATTCCAGATTCTGTATATTGTCTCTGTCGGGGAAGGTATAGCACAAATGACCACCACGACAGATATGTGCCAGTTTTCTTAGTTGAAAAAAAAATAAACGATCGAATTCCATCACGTGCACGTAGATCTATCGATTCATGGATTTGAAACACAGGGACTTCGATCAGTTATCGCAGTAATCCGAAGGGTTCTGGTGTTGATATCGCCTTAAAAGCTGATTAAAGTCTGCATATAGTATATAGCAAGATCGTCAGAAAATTCGGACTATAATCGCAGTAGATATTGTGATTTTGTGGACTGGCCAGGCTTGAACAACTTATCGTAAACAGTTTCGTCCTAAATAAACAAACATTTATTTCAGTGGGTCAACAAACAGATTTAAACTTTGTAAGCAACTTGCCTTTAATTCATGTTGATAGATATTAATTTCTAACGACAAACATCACGTAAACAGACGTAACACGTAATCGCAACATATCGGACCAAATCTCATAAAATCTCATGAAAAAACTACCAAGTTGTAAACAAAAGAAATGTTGTTAGCCAAAACCTGGAGGGTGATATGAAAATCGGGAATTTGTTAGCGCTTGGTTGTTATGTCATCTTTATTTCTTGTAGTTAAACAAGTGTCCTTTGTAAGGTAACGCCAGAATCTCGCAGTTATCTCCCTTCAAACAGTATTTTCAATATAGATTTGCAAAAGTCGATGCAGGTGTAGATATTTACAAGACATTATTCTTATTGTTTATTCAAAATAGTTCCTGAAATGTTCACAACATTATCAGCATAGTTAATACATTTCTGTGCACATCTACTTTGAATGACGGACTACAATGACGTACGTGCCTCATACTTTGAACTAATTATAAGCGAATCATTACCCCTAGTTACAGAAATTACCACCAGAGGTCTCAAATTCCAAGCTTCCGCCGAAGAGAAATTTATACTGAATATACCTTTTTTCATGTAATAGCACTTAATTTGTAGTCTTGATCGTTTTGATACATTTATATATAGTTCAACTGCATCAAATATGAACCGAAAGAACCTACAAAATGAACTGTGAAAGGAAATATAACGAAAACGAAAGTGAGAGATTGTGACGTCACAACTCGTAGGTGATTGTAATATGGCAGGCGTAAACGCCTCCATAAAAAAACAGACTTCTGGTAGCGGGCTAGGTTTCAAAATACAAGATGTATTTTGATTAAGTTTTTTTCTTAAGTGGAAATAGAGGAAAATTTACCACTGTGTGAGGCCTACAATTGGAATTGACTGTTCAAACTACTTTAATCTTCTTGTTTCTACAGTACAACTGTAAAAGATGTTTATATTATATATCAAATGGAAACCAGATTTCTGGAAAAAAATTCAAAATATATCAATTAATTTTTTCTTCATTAGAACATAGAGGTAGTTGATTGCGGTCAGAGGCCTACAAAGTAGAATGTACCCGTCTCCTGATGTAAATATATTTTCTATAGCAATGTGGCTCTTAAAACAGAAACATACATTGTGAACTGTTTACACAAGTCCCTGTGCAACTCACAGTATTTTACCTGTGTGCAGATGGCATTTAGAAGACTATTCTGTAAAATTTTGATAATTAAATCCTGTTATTAAATTCTTTGATATTGTCAAATGATCTCTATAATACCTTTTAATTGTAATTTGTAGTAAATTAAAATAAATATCAATATAAAAGTTAAAAAAAACATATATGCAGTACAGTAAAACTCACTGGTGTCAAACACGGTTGAATCAAAATACATCGGATGAGTCTAACGTTTCGTGTGGTCCCGATTTTTTCCATTCTTTATCTTAGTAAATTAAGCATGGATGATTCGACCACTGTTGAATAGAATACTGCGGTTGTGTCAAATATATTTTGTGGTCCCTCCCTTCTGAACTATACCAAAATTTTCATTTTTGTGTTGAACATCGAGGCATCATGCTGTCTCTAGCTAGCTGTCTCAGGTAAAATTTGCTGGCTTCGCCTGACAGAGTGTGACCGATCAGCCGTAACGCTGTCACCAGAGCCTATTGTTTGGTTTAGGCTGTCGGTCGCACATCATCCCATTGTTTATACAGGTGCACAGGTGAATTAAAACGTTCAGATATACATAACTAAGAATAAAATGTGCATGTTTTAATGTACAAACCAATAGGCCTATATATATGTTTTGTTTACTGTTTTCATACATGTGGCCGCCGAAAAAATAAGGAAAATGTAAACCATAAAGTTTTAATATGTTGTATGGTATAGACCTATCCACATAAAGCCGCCATATTGGATTTTTAGAGTTACGTGCCCTTTGATCGGAGTAAAGACACTTCCGGTTCCATTCATTCACATGGCCGATGGTCAATAGCTTACCATATTAGAGACGCTGTTCTTTGACAATCGGAAGGTATGAATTGTTCGTTGTTCATTACACTAACTTAAGGAGTTTTCGGTTTTATTTATGCCACCAAATAAAAATATTACAATGATCATGACAAATTACGATCATCTGTTGGACTGACCCGCTTGGCTGGCTGTATTCCTATAACATAAAAGGCCGCTGGTCGGCTCTTTTTCTATCGGATATGATTTTGCCGACTGCGACGCCTGTCAAAATTATCTCGCCGTGTAAAACCTCTAACATCGTTGGAGTAGGCTGGCTGGTGATCATAATCAGATGGTCACGTCACTTGTGTATGGTTTTGTGTATGTTTTAATAAGTGCATTGATTTATGGGTCTTACATTTAATCATAGAACTTGGGTGTTATACTTCGTTGATCACCAAAGTTCATCACACAGACACGTACCTCAAGGAAAACAAGCTGAACATAGTCCTTCCTCCTTATTTAGTGGAATATTGAAATGAATCGACACCAGTTAAATGAAAAGAAAACATTTCACTTATTCCATCGATTTCGATCCAAGTATGACATCTCTATTCTAACAATTACACATAATGATTCAATTACTGAAATGTATGGAGAAATGAATGGAGAGGAAAAGTATTTTTGCCTCTTTCTCTTCTCAAAGCAGGGGTATTGCAATTCTTTTTACAAACTCTTTTGAATATTAATTAAGTTAAAGATATTGTCCAAGACCAAAATGGAAACTATTTGTTATTAAATATTATGATACAAGATATAAAACTAACCCTTTGTGGCATATATGGCCCTAGTGATGACAATCCAGAATTTTTTACTGACATACAAAGGAAAATTGAATTCCTTGGAAATAATACTGTAATGATTACAGGCGATTGGAATGTCCCTTTAGAATATGAAATTGATACAGCTAATTATAGGAATCATAATAATACAAAGGCCAATAGGGAATTCATAATATCATGCAAAACACAGATTTAATGGATGTTTGGCGAGAGTTAAAAGTCAAGAAAATATACATGGCGTAGCCCTTATAGGAAAAAATGTCAGTTTGACTATTTTCTGATCTCGTCAAACTTGCAAAATTATATTCAAAATGCAGATATGGACATAGCATATAAATCTGATCACTCGCCTGTCTATATTGAGTTAGAATTTAACAAAACAGAACGTAGATATGGTACATTGAAGTTTAATAATAGTTGATTGGGGGATCCAGAATATGTAAACATAATTAAAAATACCATAAACGAAGTGATTTCTCAGTATCTAAAGGACAGATGATAACAATGATATAGAGAATGCAGTAGATAGCATAGATGATAAATTGTTATGGGAAACTCTGAAATTAATGATAAGGGGGAAAACTATCAGTTACTCGATCAGCTTTTAAGAAAAAAGAAAGAGATAAGTCAGAAAAAGAGATTTGTATAATATACATCGGTCAAATGATGTTGATAGCGTAAAACATGATATAGCAGACATTGAAGGACAACTTAAAACACTGAGGGATAAAAAAAAATACAAGGTATTATAACCAGAGCAAATGTAAGATGGAAGATTGGGGGAGAAAAGAGTACCAAGTACTTTAGTAACCTAGAAAAAAGGCAATATACTGAAAAGGTGATTACTAAACTAATTTCATCAGAGGGAAATGAGATTTATGACATTCATGATATATTAAAAGAACAATCTCAGTTTTCTTCAAATTTGTATAGTAAAAAAGACACTGTTTTTATAGAAACACACATTTTTGGGATGAAATTTTACAGATTTGGGGTTCTCTTTATGAATAGCTCCCCGCCACCCCTGAGGATATTCTCTCCCAGCCTTTATGGTTTAATGAAAGTATTAAAATAAATAGACGCCCTATTTTTTTAAAGAAATTATGTGATGCTGATATATATACTGTCACGTAGTTAGTTTTTATTTATGTATGACATGTAATTATTAGCCTGTGTATGTATGTATAGATACGTGTGTTGATGTGAATGAACGAGTGCCTTTATTTATTGTCATGTTCATGTGCACGTGCTGCTCTCCAGGTGAGGCAATCTATATTTAGCCGCCACACCTGGATAACCGGCTCGGGTACCTGTTCATTGCGTGTGTGTGGGTCGGAATGTCTTGTCACAAGAGAGAGATGGCTTGTGTTCTTTAACGTAATAGTGTGAAGTTGAGTCGTAATGTGCGTAATAGGGTGAAGTCGAGTCGTCGTGCAGAGTTTTCTTTGTAAATCGTCTGCCTTTGTTCAGACAGACTGAGCCTGTTCGTTGTGATGAGTGGACGTGTTTTTGACACTCTGTTTTATCATTGCTCATGTCTTATCCTATTCCGCCCGTGCTTATGACATTGTACTCGTTCATGTTTTACTGAATACACATTATTTTAAGTAACACACAGGCCTTTTGAGTCGTTATTCCGATATACAACTATTCGTCCCGTGAAACATGGCCATTGGCCGAGTCCAATTCAATATGTTGACAACAGCATTTGTCACAATACTATGTAAAGGACCTTGTTGCTGGAAATGGAATTTTTTTTGACATATGAACAATTTATACAAAAACATCAAGTTCACATTAATTTCATGAACTTCAATAGTCTCATTAGTGCCATTCCAAGAGGCTGGAAGAGATTGGTCAATGACCACAGACAAAATATTAAAAATATAGTACATAACAACTTAAATCAAGTTAAAAGTATTGAAAAACCATCAAGATACTTCAATAAAAAGATTATTTTAAAGGTGCAGAATGGCCTGTTAAATCTCATGAGAGATGGCATACCTTATTAGATACATTTTAATGCAAAAACGAGTTGGGGAAAAAAAACCCATGTTATTTCGTTTCAGGAAACAATTGTCTCTAAACTACAAAGTCTCCCATACAGAATTACTAATAGAGTGTTCTTTACTAATGCACTGTTTTTAAAAATGAAAGTTCTTAAACACGGAGATTGCAGTTTTTGTAGTGGAGCACCAGAAACAATTTGCCATCTGTTTTGCTATAGTTTAAGGCTAGAAAGAAAACCAGACTCTTTCTTACTTGGTGTTACATATGATAGACAACCAATGGGTCTTAATCTAGTAATTCTTTTGATTAAGAAATACATATCTCTGCAAAAACAATACAAACACATTCCAAATTAGGAAACTTGTAAAACCTTTATTAAGAATTATAGAAGTTTAGATCTATATTAGGTCTACAATCTTCCAACCAGTATGGCTCAAAAGACCCGGCAAAAGTGGGAAAGTGTCTGATCTATCCTTATCTAAATCTAACAATTTCAACTATATAAGTCATGGAATTTACTGTTGAAACTTTGTAACATGATGTAAATGAAATGTTGAAATTAATGATGCAATGTAAAATTTAAAAAAAAAACAAAAAAAAAAAACACTTTTCAAAAGTTTAATACATTTTTAAGTAAAAAGCAAAGTTTAGTTCACAAGAGGTCGGAGGTAGCAGATTCAACAACCAATAAGTCCTCGTAAGCTTTGTTATTGACTGCTTCTATTTCTTTTGATGAAAGTTTTATTGGGATGCTGAGTCTATTGGCAGCATAACAAAGAGCTGCAAGTTCTGCTTTCGTTCTTTCTGTAGATATACCTCGTTTCTCTAGAAATTGTTTGAGGGAATCGACTCTCCACATAGAAAATAACTCCAAAGTCATATCACCAGGATCGTCTATATCCATGATGCAGCCGGCTGCTTACGTTGTAAATATGCGTGTAATTAATAATATGGCAAACAATAGGTTTTGAAAATGTAGAAAATTGATGTATTTATCGCAAAATATCATACGAAATCAAATAACATGGGAAACGTAGTGTTGATAGTAAAAAACACAACTCACTTCGATAGCGTATCCATAGACGCCTACCAAAACCGGAAGTGTCTTTACTCCGGGCGCCACTATCGCGTTACAACGGGGGATAACTCAAAAAAAGTTATGTGGATAGGTCTATTTATGGCAAAGAATTTGAAAATTTACATAACATTGTTTATTCAAATAAAAAAGATGAAATAATTTGACCCTGTCCAGAGACATAATCTTAATCAAGGGCAGATTAGCAATCTATATTTCAAATCATAAACATTTGAATTTGTAATAGACTATTTCATAAAAAGCCTAAAACTAGCTTATTGAACAAATTATTCATTATTGATAAAAAAAGTCATATAATGTAAAGAAAAACAATTAATCTTCTTTAAACAGGCCTTTCAAAATGTAAAATGTCACACAGGCTGTTTCAATATTTCATGCTGAAATCTATTTCAAATCTGAAGTTTTTTTTAATTTTTAATCAATTAATGTTATGTAGTCAAATGACAGGACCCTAGGAAGTGTCGAGCCCATTGTAGGTTCAATTTAGATAGTTCTACAAAATCAATTGAAATATCAGTCCTGTATCAGTCGCCTGTTCTGCATCAACTTGTCTAATAAATAATAATTATATGTCACCGCTGTACTGTTCACCGATACCTACAGCAGCAAGCTAAGGCAGACGTGCCCGAGTAAGGCATTCTTTCTCCGTGGTGACTCTAGCAAGTCTATCTTAGTATGTGATCGCTAAAATCAAAATTTATTTCATCTCTCTTCCCTAACAGGTAATGTATCTCAGTAACCTCGGATGTATTCGTTCACGAGAAAGTGTCCGAGAGCACACGTACGGTTCTGTGTACATTTGTCGCATCAATCTGGAGATTTCCGTTGTTTTTCGATTCTAATACGATAAAAAAAAACTGACGAAACTACTACTGTAGTCACAAACAAATACAGAGACTATCGAAATCTGAAAAATGAAGACAATGTAGGCCTATCACTACAGTTAATATCAAATAAACGGGAACTAGGCCTATATTCTTCGTGCATATTTACCGTCGTCTGTTTACATCAACGTCAACAAACAAGTTTACTTACCGTCAGCGCTACGAGGCCTCGGGAATTTGCTTGACATTCTGAACGCTGGGTTGATTTTTCGCATGCATGTTTGTAAAAAGCAACATACAATGATCGTGACAAAGCATCTATGTCCTGGAGCATTGCCTCTGATATTGAAAAATAGCAATAGTATACTGGCAGTGACAGTAAAATACAACTGAACCCAGCTCACCGAGCACTTCAATCAACAGGCAGCTTGCACAACAAACTTTCGTGACGAGTACAGGATGGGCGCACGTCATCAAAACATGCGATCGTCTGCTATTTATAGCAAAATACCCCTGTCGAGTGGAAAAATACTGAGAAGGTCGAAAAAATAGGCCATTTTCAAAACAATCTTGTGACCGTTCTGTAAAAGATATCGAAAAACGAAACAGACTGTTTTCTTCAGGAAACATTTATCTATATACATGTTTATTGCATTTGTTTCTGGATTTTTTTTTCGAATTTTGAGGGCGGTTTAAACAGAACCTCTTAGTCAAAATGACGATTTTGGCATGTTTGACCCAAAATATCTCTTCAATACGTATTTCCACAGGGATACCAGATACACTCAGACCTAGATCGAGCCGAGTTTTACAATGGTTCAAATGCCCATCAAAATTGTATGTGCCAGTTTTACCGTCCTCAAAGAGCCATTATATCCGGCAAAAACGGTGTATTCTCTCGTACCTTCATTTCGTTCCGTGAGGAACGATAACATAGTCATCGCCCCTTACTACACTCCATTCTTTACTAGTGGGGTGACACCTGAAGGATGTCACAGAAAGAATGAAGCGTAGTAAGGGGCGGTAAACTCTGATTCAGAGTGGTTTTCATCAAAACCACTTAATATATAAATTTCAACCAATAAGAAGACTCTGTGTTGGTCCCAATGCAACCAAATCCATCAAGTTGAAATTTGCAGTCGCCTAATACACCAACATATCAAATTTTATAACAAGATGCCCAATGGGCCTGTTTCGCTCACCTGGCTCAACAGCAACTTTGAAGTTGATTGAGGTCATTTCTACAGATACTATGCTGATTACCTCTTTATTCAAATATCATAGTAAGCTAGGTTTATTCTATTAATAAATCCTCTAGTCCTTCATTTCAGCATTCTATTGGCCTAATATCAGGTCTCGGAGGCTCTTGGCTTTTGCAAAATTATTGTTTACAGATTGAAGCCGATTTCATCCCTGTGACCTTGAACAAACTTTGTAGCCCTTCACACCAGCATGCTACAGGCCCAATATCAAGTACCTGGGCTTCATGGTTATTGAGAAGAAGTCGTTTGCTGATTATAGCCTATTTGAACAATGTGACCTTGAATGAAGGTCAAGGTCATTTATTTGAACAAACTTTGTAGCCCTTCACCCCAGCATGCTACATGCCCAATATAAAGTCCCTGGGCCTCTTGGTTATTGAGGAGAAGTCTTTTGAAGATTACAGCCTATTTGGCCAATCTGACCTTGAATGAAGGTCAATGACATTTATTTGAACAAACTTTGTAGCCCTTCACCCCAGCATGCTACAGGCCTATTATCAAGTCCCTGTGCCTCTTGGTTATTGAGAAGAAGCCGTTTGAAGATTATAGCCTATTTGACCCATGTGACCTTGATTGGAGTTCAAGGTCATTCATTTGAACAAACTTTGTAGCCCCTCACCCCAGCATGCTACAGGCCCAATATCAAGTCCCTGGGCCTCTTGGTTATTGAGAAGAAGTTGTTTAAATGATAATGGTCACCTGAGATTTGGTTATGATTG
>NW_022979524.1:83848-108141 GCF_902652985.1 Pecten maximus
AATTTTGGAGGTTTTAAACCCCTTTTTAAAAATCTAAAAATTTTTCCAAAACCCCTACATGTGGGAAAACTGTTTGACCTCTGACCTTTATACTAGGAGGTGTGACACCCTATACCATATGGATTCTAGTTTGTATTGGCTAGGCCTACATTTAGGTATATATCTGTGTTCAATTGAGTCGGACATGTTTTTTTTTATCAGGCTCATAAAATTTCTCCTATACAAAAAATGTTATGTGACATGGGGAAAAACTGTTTGACCTCTGACCTTTATACTAGGAGGTGTGACACCCTATACCATATGGATTCTAGTTTGTATTGCCTAGGCCTACATTTAGGTATACATCTGTGTTCAATTGAGTCGGACGTTTTCTTTTTATAAGACTCATAAAATTTCTCCTATACAAATACACTATGTGACATGGGGAAAAACTGTTTGACCTCTGACCTTTATACTAGGAGGTGTGACACCCTATACCATATGGATTCTAGTTTGTATTGCCTAGGCCTACATTTAGGTATACATCTGTGTTCAATTGAGTCGGACATTTTCTTTTTATAAGACTCATAAAATTTCTCCTATACAAATATGTTATGTGACATGGGAAAAACTGTTTGACCTCTGACCTTTATACTAGGAGGTGTGACACCCTATACCATATGGATTCTAGTTTGTATTGCCAAGGCCTACATTTAGGTATACATCTGTGTTCAATTGAGTCGGACGTTTTCTTTTTATAAGACTCATAAAATTTCTCCTATACAAATACACTATGTGACATGGGGAAAAACTGTTTGACCTCTGACCTTTATACTAGGAGGTGTGACACCCTATACCATATGGATTCTAGTTTGTATTGCCTAGGCCTACATTTAGGTATACATCTGTGTTCAATTGAGTCGGACATTTTCTTTTTATAAGACTCATAAAATTTCTCCTATACAAATACACTATGTGACATGGGGAAAAACTGTTTGACCTCTGACCTTTATACTAGGAGGTGTGACACCCTATACCATATGGATTCTAGTTTGTATTGCCTAGGCCTACATTTAGGTATATATCTGTGTTCAATTGAGTCGGACATTTTTTTTTATAAGGCTCATAAAATTTCTCCTATACAAATATGTTATGTGACATGGGGAAAAACTGTTTGACCTCTGACCTTTATACTAGGAGGTGTGACACCCTATACCATATGGATTCTAGTTTGTATTGCCTAGGCCTACATTTAGGTATACATCTGTGTTCAATTGAGTCGGACGTTTTCTTTTTATAAGACTCATAAAATTTCTCCTATACAAATACACTATGTGACATGGGGAAAAACTGTTTGACCTCTGACCTTTATACTAGGAGGTGTGACACCCTATACCATATGGATTCTAGTTTGTATTGCCTAGGCCTACATTTAGGTATATATCTGTGTTCAATTGAGTCGGACATTTTCTTTTTATAAGACTCATAAAATTTCTCCTATACAAATATGTTATGTGACATGGGGAAAAACTGTTTGACCTCTGACCTTTATACTAGGAGGTGTGACACCCTATACCATATGGATTCTAGTTTGTATTGCCTAGGCCTACATTTAGGTATACATCTGTGTTCAATTGAGTCGGACGTTTTCTTTTTATAAGACTCATAAAATTTCTCCTATACAAATACTGTATGTGACATGGGGAAAAACTGTTTGACCTCTGACCTTTATACTAGGAGGTGTGACACCCTATACCATATGGATTCTAGTTTGTATTGCCTAGGCCTACATTTAGGTATACATCTGTGTTCAATTGAGTCGGACATTTTCTTTTTATAAGACTCATAAAATTTCTCCTATACAAATACACTATGTGACATGGGGAAAAACTGTTTGACCTCTGACCTTTATACTAGGAGGTGTGACACCCTATACCATATGGATTCTAGTTTGTATTGGCTAGGCCTACATTTAGGTATATATCTGTGTTCAATTGAGTCGGACATTTTCTTTTTATAAGACTCATAAAATTTCTCCTATAAAAATATGTTATGTGACATGGGGAAAAACTGTTTGACCTCTGACCTTTATACTAGGAGGTGTGACACCCTATACCATATGGATTCTAGTTTGTATTGCCTAGGCCTACATTTAGGTATACATCTGTGTTCAATTGAGTCGGACGTTTTCTTTTTATAAGACTCATAAAATTTCTCCTATACAAATACACTATGTGACATGGGGAAAAACTGTTTGACCTCTGACCTTTATACTAGGAGGTGTGACACCCTATACCATATGGATTCTAGTTTGTATTGCCTAGGCCTACATTTAGGTATACATCTGTGTTCAATTGAGTCGGACGTTTTCTTTTTATAAGACTCATAAAATTTCTCCTATACAAATATGTTATGTGACATGGGGAAAAACTGTTTGACCTCTGACCTTTATACTAGGAGGTGTGACACCCTATACCATATGGATTCTAGTTTGTATTGCCAAGGCCTACATTTAGGTATACATCTGTGTTCAATTGAGTCGGACGTTTTCTTTTTATAAGACTCATAAAATTTCTCCTATACAAATACACTATGTGACATGGGGAAAAACTGTTTGACCTCTGACCTTTATACTAGGAGGTGTGACACCCTATACCATATGGATTCTAGTTTGTATTGCCTAGGCCTACATTTAGGTATATATCTGTGTTCAATTGAGTCGGACATTTTTCTTTTTATAAGACTCATAAAATTTCTCCTATACAAATACACTATGTGACATGGGGAAAAACTGTTTGACCTCTGACCTTTATACTAGGAGGTGTGACACCCTATACCATATGGATTCTAGTTTGTATTGCCAAGGCCTACATTTAGGTATACATCTGTGTTCAATTGAGTCGGACGTTTTCTTTTTATAAGACTCATAAAATTTCTCCTATACAAATACACTATGTGACATGGGAAAAAACTGTTTGACCTCTGACCTTTATACTAGGAGGTGTGACACCCTATACCATATGGATTCTAGTTTGTATTGCCAAGGCCTACATTTAGGTATACATCTGTGTTCAATTGAGTCGGACATTTTCTTTTATAAGACTCATAAAATTTCTCCTATAAAAATATGTTATGTGACATGGGAAAAACTGTTTGACCTCTGACCTTTATACTAGGAGGTGTGACACCCTATACCATATGGATTCTAGTTTGTATTGCCAAGGCCTACATTTAGGTATACATCTGTGTTCAATTGAGTCGGACATTTTTTTTTTTATCAGGCTCATAAAAATTCTCCTATACAAATATGTTATGTGACATGGGGAAAAACTGTTTGACCTCTGACCTTTATACTAGGAGGTGTGACACCCTATACCATATGGATTCTAGTTTGTATTGCCTAGGCCTACATTTAGGTATACATCTGTGTTCAATTGAGTCGGACGTTTTCTTTTTATAAGACTCATAAAATTTCTCCTATAAAAATATGTTATGTGACATGGGGAAAAACTGTTTGACCTCTGACCTTTATACTAGGAGGTGTGACACCCTATACCATATGGATTCTAGTTTGTATTGCCTAGGCCTACATTTAGGTATATATCTGTGTTCAATTGAGTCGGACATTTTCTTTTTATAAGACTCATAAAATTTCTCCTATACAAATATGTTATGTGACATGGGGAAAAACTGTTTGACCTCTGACCTTTATACTAGGAGGTGTGACACCCTATACCATATGGATTCTAGTTTGTATTGCCTAGGCCTACATTTAGGTATACATCTGTGTTCAATTGAGTCGGACAGTTTTCTTTTTATAAGACTCATAAAATTTCTCCTATACAAATAATGTTATGTGACATGGGGAAAAACTGTTTGACCTCTGACCTTTATACTAGGAGGTGTGACACCCTATACCATATGGATTCTAGTTTGTATTGCCTAGGCCTACATTTAGGTATACATCTGTGTTCAATTGAGTCAGACGTTTTCTTTTTATAAGACTCATAAAATTTCTCCTATACAAATATGTTATGTGACATGGGGAAAAACTGTTTGACCTCTGACCTTTATACTAGGAGGTGTGACACCCTATACCATATGGATTCTAGTTTGTATTGCCAAGGCCTACATTTAGGTATATATCTGTGTTCAATTGAGTCGGACGTTTTCTTTTTATAAGACTCATAAAATTTCTCCTATACAAATATGCTATGTGACATGGGGAAAAACTGTTTGACCTCTGACCTTTATACTAGGAGGTGTGACACCCTATACCATATGGATTCTAGTTTGTATTGCCTAGGCCTACATTTAGGTATACATCTGTGTTCAATTGAGTCGGACATTTTCTTTTTATAAGACTCATAAAATTTCTCCTATACAAATATGTTATGTGACATGGGAAAAACTGTTTGACCTCTGACCTTTATACTAGGAGGTGTGACACCCTATACCATATGGATTCTAGTTTGTATTGCCAAGGCCTACATTTAGGTATACATCTGTGTTCAATTGAGTCGGACGTTTTCTTTTTATAAGACTCATAAAATTTCTCCTATAAAAATACACTATGTGACATGGGGAAAAACTGTTTGACCTCTGACCTTTATACTAGGAGGTGTGACACCCTATACCATATGGATTCTAGTTTGTATTGCCTAGGCCTACATTTAGGTATACATCTGTGTTCAATTGAGTCGGACAGTTTTCTTTTTATAAGACTCATAAAATTTCTCCTATAAAAATATGTTATGTGACATGGGGAAAAACTGTTTGACCTCTGACCTTTATACTAGGAGGTGTGACACCCTATACCATATGGATTCTAGTTTGTATTGCCAAGGCCTACATTTAGGTATACATCTGTGTTCAATTGAGTCGGACGTTTTCTTTTTATAAGACTCATAAAATTTCTCCTATACAAATACACTATGTGACATGGGAAAAAACTGTTTGACCTCTGACCTTTATACTAGGAGGTGTGACACCCTATACCATATGGATTCTAGTTTGTATTGCCAAGGCCTACATTTAGGTATACATCTGTGTTCAATTGAGTCGGACGTTTTCTTTTTATAAGACTCATAAAATTTCTCCTATACAAATACACTATGTGACATGGGAAAAACTGTTTGACCTCTGACCTTTATACTAGGAGGTGTGACACCCTATACCATATGGATTCTAGTTTGTATTGCCTAGGCCTACATTTAGGTATACATCTGTGTTCAATTGAGTCGGACAGTTTTCTTTTTATAAGACTCATAAAATTTCTCCTATACAAATACACTGTATGTGACATGGGGAAAAACTGTTTGACCTCTGACCTTTATACTAGGAGGTGTGACACCCTATACCATATGGATTCTAGTTTGTATTGCCTAGGCCTACATTTAGGTATACATCTGTGTTCAATTGAGTCGGACATTTTCTTTTTATAAGACTCATAAAATTTCTCCTATACAAATATGTTATGTGACATGGGGAAAAACTGTTTGACCTCTGACCTTTATACTAGGAGGTGTGACACCCTATACCATATGGATTCTAGTTTGTATTGCCAAGGCCTACATTTAGGTATACATCTGTGTTCAATTGAGTCGGACGTTTTCTTTTTATAAGACTCATAAAATTTCTCCTATAAAAATATGTTATGTGACATGGGAAAAAACTGTTTGACCTCTGACCTTTATACTAGGAGGTGTGACACCCTATACCATATGGATTCTAGTTTGTATTGCCTAGGCCTACATTTAGGTATATATCTGTGTTCAATTGAGTCGGACATTTTTTTTTATAAGACTCATAAAATTTCTCCTATAAAAATATGTTATGTGACATGGGGAAAAACTGTTTGACCTCTGACCTTTATACTAGGAGGTGTGACACCCTATACCATATGGATTCTAGTTTGTATTGCCTAGGCCTACATTTAGGTATACATCTGTGTTCAATTGAGTCGGACGTTTTCTTTTTATAAGACTCATAAAATTTCTCCTATAAAAATATGTTATGTGACATGGGAAAAACTGTTTGACCTCTGACCTTTATACTAGGAGGTGTGACACCCTATACCATATGGATTCTAGTTTGTATTGCCTAGGCCTACATTTAGGTATACATCTGTGTTCAATTGAGTCGGACGTTTTCTTTTTATAAGACTCATAAAATTTCTCCTATAAAAATATGTTATGTGACATGGGGAAAAACTGTTTGACCTCTGACCTTTATACTAGGAGGTGTGACACCCTATACCATATGGATTCTAGTTTGTATTGCCTAGGCCTACATTTAGGTATATATCTGTGTTCAATTGAGTCGGACATTTTTTTTTTATAAGGCTCATAAAATTTCTCCTATACAAATATGTTATGTGACATGGGGAAAAACTGTTTGACCTCTGACCTTTATACTAGGAGGTGTGACACCCTATACCATATGGATTCTAGTTTGTATTGCCAAGGCCTACATTTAGGTATACATCTGTGTTCAATTGAGTCGGACGTTTTCTTTTTATAAGACTCATAAAATTTCTCCTATAAAATATGTTATGTGACATGGGGAAAAACTGTTTGACCTCTGACCTTTATACTAGGAGGTGTGACACCCTATACCATATGGATTCTAGTTTGTATTGCCTAGGCCTACATTTAGGTATATATCTGTGTTCAATTGAGTCGGACATTTTCTTTTTATAAGACTCATAAAATTTCTCCTATACAAATATGTTATGTGACATGGGGAAAAACTGTTTGACCTCTGACCTTTATACTAGGAGGTGTGACACCCTATACCATATGGATTCTAGTTTGTATTGCCAAGGCCTACATTTAGGTATACATCTGTGTTCAATTGAGTCGGACGTTTTCTTTTTATAAGACTCATAAAATTTCTCCTATACAAATACTGTATGTGACATGGGGAAAAACTGTTTGACCTCTGACCTTTATACTAGGAGGTGTGACACCCTATACCATATGGATTCTAGTTTGTATTGCCTAGGCCTACATTTAGGTATACATCTGTGTTCAATTGAGTCGGACAGTTTTCTTTTTATAAGACTCATAAAATTTCTCCTATACAAATACACTATGTGACATGGGAAAAACTGTTTGACCTCTGACCTTTATACTAGGAGGTGTGACACCCTATACCATATGGATTCTAGTTTGTATTGCCTAGGCCTACATTTAGGTATACATCTGTGTTCAATTGAGTCGGACGTTTTCTTTTTATAAGACTCATAAAATTTCTCCTATAAAATATGTTATGTGACATGGGAAAAAACTGTTTGACCTCTGACCTTTATACTAGGAGGTGTGACACCCTATACCATATGGATTCTAGTTTGTATTGCCAAGGCCTACATTTAGGTATACATCTGTGTTCAATTGAGTCGGACGTTTTCTTTTTATAAGACTCATAAAATTTCTCCTATACAAATACACTATGTGACATGGGAAAAAACTGTTTGACCTCTGACCTTTATACTAGGAGGTGTGACACCCTATACCATATGGATTCTAGTTTGTATTGCCTAGGCCTACATTTAGGTATATATCTGTGTTCAATTGAGTCGGACATTTTCTTTTTATAAGACTCATAAAATTTCTCCTATAAAAATATGTTATGTGACATGGGAAAAACTGTTTGACCTCTGACCTTTATACTAGGAGGTGTGACACCCTATACCATATGGATTCTAGTTTGTATTGCCAAGGCCTACATTTAGGTATACATCTGTGTTCAATTGAGTCGGACGTTTTCTTTTTATAAGACTCATAAAATTTCTCCTATACAAATACTTATGTGACATGGGGAAAAACTGTTTGACCTCTGACCTTTATACTAGGAGGTGTGACACCCTATACCATATGGATTCTAGTTTGTATTGCCTAGGCCTACATTTAGGTATACATCTGTGTTCAATTGAGTCGGACGTTTTCTTTTTATAAGACTCATAAAATTTCTCCTATACAAATACACTATGTGACATGGGAAAAACTGTTTGACCTCTGACCTTTATACTAGGAGGTGTGACACCCTATACCATATGGATTCTAGTTTGTATTGCCAAGGCCTACATTTAGGTATACATCTGTGTTCAATTGAGTCGGACATTTTCTTTTTATAAGACTCATAAAATTTCTCCTATACAAATCACTTATGTGACATGGGGAAAAACTGTTTGACCTCTGACCTTTATACTAGGAGGTGTGACACCCTATACCATATGGATTCTAGTTTGTATTGCCAAGGCCTACATTTAGGTATACATCTGTGTTCAATTGAGTCGGACGTTTTCTTTTTATAAGACTCATAAAATTTCTCCTATACAAATACACTATGTGACATGGGAAAAAACTGTTTGACCTCTGACCTTTATACTAGGAGGTGTGACACCCTATACCATATGGATTCTAGTTTGTATTGCCAAGGCCTACATTTAGGTATACATCTGTGTTCAATTGAGTCGGACATTTTTATTTTATAAGACTCATAAAATTTCTCCTATACAAATACACTATGTGACATGGGGAAAAAACTGTTTGACCTCTGACCTTTATACTAGGAGGTGTGACACCCTATACCATATGGATTCTAGTTTGTATTGCCAAGGCCTACATTTAGGTATACATCTGTGTTCAATTGAGTCGGACATTTTTTTTTTATAAGGCTCATAAAATTTCTCCTATAAAAATATGTTATGTGACATGGGAAAAACTGTTTGACCTCTGACCTTTATACTAGGAGGTGTGACACCCTATACCATTCTAGTTTTTATTGCCTATGCCTAGATTTAAAATATGATGTCTCCATATAAAACAAAAAGCTTGGGCTTAACACTCAAAATTCTGTGATATAACTTGAAAAGAGCACTCACCCTTGATGTGAATGGATGTTTATCACATAACTGCTGGCTTTCTCCAATGGACATTTTTTCTTGTTCATCATCCTAGAATTAGATTGACATGAAGGATTATTATATACAATGTACCTAATATTTTTTTAATTTTTCTTGTTAATATAATTTTGTATATAATAGAAGATATCTGTTTTAATTGAGTAAGAGGAAATCAACTGGAGGGAGGTAATTGAGCAAATGGCTTAAACTACAAGACAAATTCAGAATTTTGTTACAAAAGTTACCAAGATTGAGATCCCTCACCAAGGCAGTAAATGATTCTTCAAATATACTATGTGTATGTTATCTTGAGGCATTACATTGATGTGATGTGAATACCCTGTTTTGCTGTGAAGTTATTATAAGTAGTGATCTTATGGTGGGACAAGGATTTCTCTGATCACAACTCCATGCCTGTTTTTGCACAGGTAAAATTTTCTTTACCTTTGTATCAGGTGTCGCATCCATTATTACATGGATTCAAGTGTGTAGTGTAGAGAAGAATAACCACACAGAAAATTTCTTTCGTGTTAAATTTTAAATCTTGGTTTTTCGACATTGCCTCAAGGGCAGAAAACTTTTAAACTGACAAATGGGAGAAAGCATCAGTATGAGAGGAATAATTTTCTATAATATATTCTGATTAAAAACTTTTGTACTTATATGCTTGTTAATTACTGTACCAGACAGTAGCATTACCACTGTTTCATTTGACCATCCAAACGTTATCCCACAATCAACAATTGGATAAGGGAAAACCACTGCTGGCTGCATACATGTAGGTTCAACCTGTGAAAATATAAGTGTGTATGATAATTTTTAATTGATAAATTAGTTCAACACAACAGACAGTAACTTCTGAGATATATGAAAATTATCAACCATTATTTTACACAGCAACACTGTATAATTAATCAATTTCAGGATACTGTTACTAATACATTAAGATGTGTATTAATTGAAAACATGAGAATGTGTTTACTGCATAAAATTGATTACTTAGTCAGTCTAATTTTTTATGGTAATAGATGAGTGTAAGACAAATTTACGGTCAGACAAAGTAATATAGGTTGATTATCATAACTTCAATTCTCCTTTACCACATTTTTTGGTCCATCCTCCCAAATGAAAGACATGTTCTTGACCTTCAAGTTTTCCAAATGGAAAAGTCTGTTTTTCCTGCAAACAGTTAATTAGTTTCAGATTGATTCAATTCTTTAAAATTAATTTTACAGATATGAGAAATTTGAATGAAATGTGACAAGTATCAATTAAAACTTCGTTTTGTATTTCTGATAATCATATACCAAACACATATATTAATATAATAATTACAATGAGCCATAAAACAAATTTATTATTTTGATTCAATGTTATAAATGTACATTTTTATACCCTTAATTCTTATAATTATCAAATATTATTTAGTCAAGAAGACTGAATAAATGACACTGAACTCATTAGTTTTTTGATCTCTTATAATGATTTTCTTAATGTCAAGGGTGGTTGAATGTGAGTTAATATGTTGTGATAGAATCATCAATAATGACAAATAAAATGAAATGAAAAATAAAAGTTATCAATATGATTAAACAACATATGAAAAAAGTATCATAGTATGGTTATTAAACAAGACCAAAAAAAAGATTTTACATAATTAACAGATGCACAATATACTTGAGCTTTATGTTACAAATCTTGAAAGATTTTCCCTCTAGTCTTGTTAGTGACCATCTCTTACTTTTTTTTTAATGAAAAGGTAATACAGCAAACGCTCAAAGGTGTAAATATAACAAAGGATAAATCAGGGTTAATTAGCATTGTAATATAGTATTCATAGTTTGTATGTAGAATAACATAAACTCAATCAATTTAATCAAGTTATCTTACTTAAAACAACACAAGATTTCTCTTTATATATTAACACCTGTGAATGCTACAATAACACAAATATTTGTTACTTTTAAGGTTAATTTTATGATGCCAGCATAAGTATGTGGACCTGCAAAGATATCAGCATGGAAAGGCATTTAATTTATAATCATATTTGAAAAAATGGAATATCAGTGTAGTTTTACGTCTTAAAGTATATAAGAAAAAATTTGCCTGGACAGTCAGGTTATGATCCCAGCCTTTACATCATTTTTGACTGTAGATGAATGTACATGTATGCAACCCGGGCACTGACATTATGAAGATGTATTACCATACCAAATTGTCCATACCCTGGAAAATAATAACAAAAACCCCACAAAGCATCAAGAATATCAATATACAGTCACCAGGTGTTGTAAATTATTCCATAGTACAGACGTAGGATTCCCACCCCCTCCCCCACACTTCCCTTTCAATAATCTCCGTGTTTTTCCCAAAAATGTCTTTTCAACAAAACTCCAGACACACCCAAGCTCCATCGCACACAAAATAAACACAGTACACTCAACTCTCTACAACCACACAGCCACACCCCCCAACCTCCCATATTTAAAAAACGTAAATTCCAAACTAAACAAAAATTTACTCTCCAACCTTACCACATAATAGGCCGCTTTTTATTTGTCGAACACCACCCGCACCGTGATAGTTTAGTCCAAACTTTATCCCTCCACCCACGCCTCACAACAACACAATTAATCGTGGAGGTTTGCTGACCGGTGGGTGCACTAGCACAACTAGCTAGGAAACCCTACCACCTTAAAACAATCAAGTTAAAACCATCCTTATCCACTCCACCCTGTCCTTATAGAAATGGAGCTGGTCCACACCGGAATAAGTACTCGTAGTGGGGGGGCCATTTCTGGGGTGATAGTAAGACCTCAACGGTCAGGTGTTGGGGGCGTTCCAATAAGAAACGAGCAATGGGAGTAGAATAGGTATTTGGGGACATTACGAAGATGAGTGCAACCCCACACAAACTCCCACACAACCCAACAACAACACCACCCCGCCACGGGAACATCTAAAAAGACACTCGCTGGGTCTTGAGGCCATCTCCTCTGCATCGAGGTGCTTAGAAAACTGAAAAATCAACACTTTGCCACGTAATATCCAAGGGTAAATGAAGGTAAGAAAGGTGTAATTGTGGTCGTAACCAACCGAGGGCGGATGGAAACAATAGCGGTGGAAGAAACTATCCACGACACAGAGACTTGGCTCCCTGTGATACAGCAAACAACTTTTCCATGAGAGAGAACATTAGGCGATGAGAGGTGTGACAGTTATAGGACAGAAGAGTGGTGTGAAACCGAGGGGATTGTTGTAGGTAGGTAAGAATGGGGGTGAAGGAACCAAGGTTGGTAAGGTTATATAGTTCAGAGTTGCAAGGATACACTCTCGCAAAGAGGGGAACACGAGGGAGGAAGTGAAGAGGCGGGGATGGTTGGCAGGAAGTTCGGTAGGGAGAAAAGGAGAGAAAGGGGGTGGGAGTTGTACCTGGACTTGAGCATCAGCGCGAGAGAGTTTGTATTAGGAGACACAATCAAACAACAAACCGAAAACCAGAATACCAGCTGTGGGGGGAAAAAAATGACCCGGGCGAGTGGTCACATATGGGGTATAAGGTAACAGGCTCACGGGTGAGGGATGGGCTGCTAAGCACATGAGAAAGGAAAATTATGCCATGGCGTGTGGAGGGAGGTTTGGAGAGACAGAGGAGAAGTAGGAGGGAGTGGTGCAGATGCCGGCAGGAATAAAAGGTCATGTAGGTGTGTCAACCGTTTGTATCGGGTAGTAGGATATCCATACTCACAGGATAGAGCGGACGGGTTGTGTGGTGCGACCAACCCACAAAATGGTACGCTGCCCTGGTATAAACGGTGGATGGGCTTAGAGGATTAAAGTTGGGAATCACGGGACGTTGAGAGGGACGAAGTTGAGTCGAAACTGGCCCAATTGAGTATCCATTAACAGGGCCTGATAAATTCCGCGAACGCAAATCAGACGGCAGGGCGTAGCCGCACGTGCCAGCGTTGGGGATCCAAGCATGCTTAATAAACTCCTAACAAAAGCGTAGTGCGGGAGGTGCCAGGGGAGTGACGGTGAACAGCAGCGGACGTTCTAGTGGGGCTTTATGACAGAAGGCGAGAAGCTGGATAGGCATGCGTGGCGCAGGAAAGACGGGGTGTGGAGGAGGTAGGGAGCGACAGGGGTTGGGGCTCTTGGGTGTCCGACCCAAACACAATGGGGGTACAGAGATGGGGCATGCAAGAGACTGGTGTAACAAACAAAGAAAAACGTGGGCGGATCAGATGGTGCAATAAGAAAGCACAATAGACGGAAATACTACAGAAAAGTAAAGGTCAGGGGCTATAAAAAACCGATAGCGTCTAACCAAGCATGAGCTGGTACAGTTAGCTTGAAGGGCGGTCGACAACCGGGGGTGGGGACAGTGGGTCGTGAAGTTGTCCGGTGGGAAGACAATGACGCGAGTAAGCTCAGGGCGGGACTTTGGGATCGCGATAGTTGATGTGGCAGCCGGTTGTGGTGTGCCCATGCGGCACGTAGTGTCGGGAGTTGTAGGTCGGTCGTGTGGAATGTCTGGTGGTGGCAAGTGGGCGATGGCCATGATCAACCTAGCGGGAGGACGGTGAGGTGTTGTGGTCGTAAAGTCTCTGTTAGGGCGGGACGCGGAAGAAGCGAGATCAGGATGTATAAAGGGGATACAACTAGACATGGTGAGAAGGATAGTAAAACAACAACAGCGAGGGGCAACTCAGACTGACGATGATCGATGAGATATTAGACAGGGAGGACGGGACGATGTGAAGCATGGTAGAGTGAGTAAGTGGTCAAGGTGGAACCTGGGACGCTGGGTGTGATGTGGGGGGCGAGTGTGGACAGGCATAGTCATGATCAGCTATCGACTGGCAGGAAGTAATCGAGGGATTCAGGTTGCAGCGAGAGGAAAATGAGACTTCTCTTGGTGGGAGTGGGCATGATGGACGCATGGGAGTTTAGGCTCAAATTGCTCGAGGTAGTACTGGAGGGAACACATAGCAGGATGAAGGAGTTGGGGCCCAATGATGTGTGGGGGTTGGAGGTGGAAGATAACGTACTAGGTACTGGAGGTGTGTTTGGGTGATGTATATCCTTGGCAATTGGCTTAGCTAACAAGGGTCGGTTCCACAGTGTCGACGTGTGGGTGAACCAGTGTTACCAGTAGAAGTCACTTAGTCACCTGGATCGCATGGGGAGATTGGCAAGTGTAGATTATGTTACACAGCTATCTGGTGTTACAGTGAGTGTGATTACAGGTGAACTGGATCATCGAAGTACGCATGTCCATTGCTGGTAACAAGGCGGGTCCCACAGTAGTATAGGGTGTCCGGGATAGTTAGTAAGAGGCCTGATGCTGGTGCCGGCGATGAAGGGTGTGTGCCGGGATTCGAGGGGCGCAGACGTAATCATGCGTGGGCTGTCCCAGATGACTCGAGATTTCATCAAGCTCGTTGGTAAGGCGTTATACATTGGCATGTGACCTGAACATAGCATGAGTTGATGTACAATATTCAAATTGTACACAAGGACTTGGGTATGGTATACACCGAACAGCGGGTAAGGGGAGATTCAACCCGTATCCGTGAATAGGGGACCCTGGGTACGTTCCCGAAGTGAGTTGGTAAAGGAAAGATGCAGAATGTAGCTTTGATCAGGGGTATCATTGACAAATGTACCTGTGCAGATGATGAGTCGGATAGAGCAACACTTTGAGGTCTCCAGCACTTGGATATAGTTTCCAAGAAATCTCGCTCTGGCTCAGTTTTTCCGATGCTGTCAAGGCCAGTAGGCAGTGGACTAAGGATAGGTTCGAACCGTTTTAAGAGAACGGCCCAGCTGGGCGACCGTCGCAGCCCACCGGGATGCTGGACAAGTATAAGAGTCCACATTCAGCAGCTCTTACTTGTCTGTTTATACGGGCGTCCCACAGTCTTGGTCCCGTCACATGTGGTTCTGCGGTCCGGTAAGAAAAGATGGTAAGCTTGATAAGTGTGTTGACTACCGCCAGCTGAACGCACGACGACCAGGTGGCATATCTCGTTCCACGGAAATAGAGGATATTTTAGCCACATGAAGGATCCACATACTGTAGTGTCCCTCTGATATGAAGTCGGATATACCAGGTTTGAGATAGGAGGACATAAAACAGGCAAGCGACAGCTTTTAACCGGTTGCTCCCTTAGGATTTGTGGTTTGAATAGTGAGACGGGAGAAGGTGGCCGTTTGGATGGGTGGTTAATGCGCCAGCAACCTACCGAACGAATAATGGAAGAGTGTTTGGGGAATGTTTTTACACTTAACACTGTTGCTCTATACTTGGATGATTTTGATAGGTAGGTTCCCGCATACCTAGGATGACATGTGGTGATGCGGTTTTGAACCGATGTTTGCCACGTCTGTCTTTCGAGAGTGCTGTGGTTAAAGGTTTAAGCGACCCAAGCGATTGGTCAGACGGTGTTATCCACAGGAAGGTGAGAATTGCTTGTAGGCGGCTTGCATGATGGTTCCAAAGAGGATGGGTAGTAGAGTGGCAGATCCTAGAAGGTCCAGAAATAGAGAATGTGCCAACGACCAACCATCCCTGAGGAGGTAAGTTCATTCTTGGGTTTCGCTGGATATTACAGGAAAAGTTTGTCCAGGGGATTTTCTGCCATTTCAAACCCTCTGTCGGAACTAGTATGCCAAAACCTGATTCCAAGTCTAGAAGAAAGGGTGGGGAAAGGCAACGTTGTTTGTGGAGTCATCGGAAAGTGTGAAGTGAAGGAAAGATCATTCACAGAGCTTAAAGGAGGAATATCCGGTATTCCCCCCCTCTCTGGCCTATGCGTGACTACGCAGGGTACCATTCGAGTCTAACACACTGATGGGCGAGTCCATAAAGTTAATAGCGGTACTTTAAATCAGAAGCAGGATGACGGCCTCAGGTTAAGCTTATGCGAGCAAGTCTACCCAAGGCTTAAAGAACTACCTGTGCACAAACCAGAATTTCTGGCGATGAATTGGGCGATTCGAAAAAGTGTCAGATTATTGGTACATGAATTTCCTTTTGTGGGTTATTGACTGATAACCACCCCCTTACGGTACGGTTCCTTACCATGCCAGTTGAGTGGTCAACAGGGTCATGGCGTTGGGCTGGTCTCGCAGGGGATCATTCATATTATTTCTCTATCAAGTAGCGGCCTGGAACGCGCAACTGGGGTGGAAGGCAACCCGATGCTGATGCATTATCACGTTACGTATAAAACAACCGAAGAGTCTACTACACGATTTTAGCAAAGACACGAGTAGCGCTCTGTGTAGTTCATGGGGTCCAACAACCGTTCGGGAGAGTTTATCCATGTCAACTGAGGTGTTTGAACCAGCTAAGAGGTTTGGTCAACCAGGATTTGAACTCTAATGACATGAGAGATTTGTAAGAAAAGCCGCCAGGCACAGAGATTGGTGAATCTATCATGCCATCATGAACCATACTCTTAGCAGGAACACACTCAGTGCGGAGTCCAATTGGCCTGTATCGGCTTGGAGATGTCTAGCTCTTTTACGAAGAACTGGTCCGATCGTTTTACGCTGATCAGGAATGGGGAGTATTTATTCCGACGAGTTACCATGTGAAGGAGAAGAGGGAAATGCTAATCTGGGTTACTGAAATCCAATGTTAGTGGTCGGCGTGGCCATGACGTCATTGGATGGACGGACGACATGACATTGGATGACCAGGGGGACTGGACAGAAGGCTGAGGTCGGTTAGTGAGGAGGATGGGTCGGGGTTCTTGTTTGGGCCAGGATGACAACGTATGTTGTCGACGTATATACGTGAAATTGTTTGGAATAGATGTGCTTCGAATTCCCAGACAACCGCTCATAGTGACACCAAGTGTAATATTCAGACTACCCAGCCCTTTAGAATGGTGTGTATGGATTGTCTTGACCGTGGAGCCTCGAAAGGGAGAGTACCGTACATGGACTTGTTATACTGACCATTTCAGGGGGGAGGGGGGGGGGTCAACGTCGTTATTGCGTTAGCCCTATTCCAACTAGTAATATTCAAGCGAAGACTCGTGCATAAGCATTCTATCAGGCAGGGGGGTTTGGTGGTTCGCACTAGGTGGTCTTCCGCACGTCTTCATTCCGACGGGGGGCCAATTTCGAAGGGGTCGCATTATATTGCGTGAGATGTGTAACATTACGCATGACAATAGGTCCAGAACATCACCATACATCCATGGGAAAATGGATTACGAAGCTTCAACCAACTCTCGGAAGGAGAGTGCGAGGGAACCCTCGAAGTGCGCTGGAAACGAAAACTAGTGAGTGTTGAAAATTCACTGTAGGTCCGGGGTCTCTTCCAGCGGCATATGTGGGAATTTGTCAAGTTCTCAGGACGCTGGGGTTTTACTGGACATTCCCCATTGCTTCCGCATGTTGGTGGAGGTACGAGAGGCCTAGCTTTGGCATAGAGATTTTACAGTTGGGCTAGATCGGCGTATTACCAGGGGCGGATGATTCGCCTACCCTTATAGGGGGTGGGGTCAAGGATTGTGAGAGAGTAGAATGGCAGGAAGCCTTCAGTTAGCGTCCGGGAGGTCATCTAAAATGCGCAAGGTCGTCGAGAGTTGGGGTCAACGAGCGACAAGAGGATCCGTGGAGGCACGGAGTAAAGGGTCCGCGACGTCCAGAGCTAGTATAGTGAAAATACGTGAGCGGGTGAGGAAAACTAGAGGGCGATCAGGAAGAACACATAAGCTTGGGATAATGAGGAGAGCGTGGATGTAGGTGCTTACGCAGAGCCATCACGAGGGAATTCCGTGTAATGAAGACAGAAGGAACAGATCTGGCCGGAACGATCCTACACAGAAGGGGCATGTTTAAGGCCATAGGGGAGGTTGCACGGTCACCGGAGAGACTGTGGATGGTGAGGAGAAGGACACGCCGTTTAAGGGCAAGACCGGTTTCCAGGGGGACAGGTTCCCAACCAGGGTGGTTCAGGAGGAAGGAACTTCTCACCAAACGATTCCTGAAGAAACCACAAGTCCTTCGGTGGATTGACATCTTAATAAATCTGGGGTAGTCGGGAGGGTGGTGCCGTTCTTTCATCCAGGATGGGTTAGAGATGATGGTCATCTGCAATCATTCAGAGACCGGTAGCTGGTCGGTGTTATTCAGAAATGAGTCCCAAGACGCCATTAGACATCTGATCGTTGTCAATGAAGACGACCCTGCTACAGAATGTGGGATATGATGGTCCGAAAGGTTGGAAGAGGGCCTGACCGGAATCAAGAACTAAGGGTTACTATCGAAGTTAATTGAACAGGAATGTTGGTATGCCAGATGGTAGCCAGTCGCTCCTGGGAAGGTTTAGGTGCAATCAACCGCTCCTGGATGGACCTCGGATACTTTATGTGCTGGCCACACAGGGTTATAAGACCTTAAGGTGTTACGCAGAAGTCCCGACGTGGGGGGGTAACTTTCATGCCTATTGAGTTCAGAGGGAAGGTCTTCAGCATTCTGACCGAGGTAACAGGCTATATAAATATTTTAACTACAAATGACGAGGACGGCATTTTTTTGATGGGGGAAGTATTATAAGAGTGATTTAAATGTAGTTTGAAAGTAAAATCTATCAACCATTTATTCGGTGTGTTTTTATTGGTTATATATAATATATATATGTCCTTGTAGGGTGGCATGTATAAAGACCATAATAGTATTTTACCGTAATATCCTCTATGGGTAAGACCCAGAGCGGGCATACCAGTGAGTATTATCTCACTGTGTGTAAATGTTAATGTCTTGTGCTGGCCGGTTCCTGTCCAGTTTTTTTGGTCATAGTTCACGTGTTTGTGAAACCTGTTTGTCTATTTAATATATTTCAGCAGTGATGTGGGGGTTGGTCAGTAAGTCGTAGGTGTGTCCGGGGATTCTGTAAGTTGATTGGTCTTAGTGGGGTCATAGTTATGGTATATTCATGGGGGTTTGCCGCGGCTAAATTCAGATGAAAGAAAGATATTGAAAGTTAACCGGGGTGGAACTGATTAGGGTAATCGAAGTCACAATAAGGAAACATAGGTAAGTGGTGCAGATTGTTAGATAATGATATTAGACAGTGATATTTTGTATGTCTTTTATCTTTGATATTACTCAATTAATGCTATTTGATAAAAGTAGAAGTATGTTATCGGTGTATTTTTATTGTAATTGGAAGTATGGATTGTTAATTAGGGTATCTCTTCTTCAGAATATATGGGCAAGTGCTCGTCGGAGAGATTATATCAGTTTATCAGTTTCTAATCCTACGGGTGGGGCTCGTGTTAAAATAGTCGGGTGGGGGGGGCCGTGGTGGGGGGGGGTTGGGGGGGCTGTGATGGGGTTTGGGGGGGGGGTTTCCATTCCATAGATGGGTATGGGTTGGTTGTCGGTTTTTATGGTAGTGTGTTTTTCAGTAATATTAGTTTTATTCATTTTTGTTCAAGATGTATCACTATTATTTTGTAGAAGTAACTGTGAATGAATATATCATTTTATAGCATTTGTTTTAAATGTATTGCTAAACTAGTAATTTTATATACTGTAATTGTGCAAAGTTAAATATATGAATATTAACATGGTGGAGTAATTAAGAGATGATGTACATTAAGATCTGGCTTAAGAAACTTGATTCTTTGATGTAAAGTCAAAAATATCAGTCTTTGTAATATTTTGACAAGGATAAATACTACGTTTATTTGTAATATTTTTAGTGTTATTAATGTGTAACGTGTTGGCTTTTTGTGTAATTTTGTGGGTTTTCTAATTACATGCACAAACTGTCATAATGGGGGAAGTTGAAATACAGAAAAGAACCCTATGACCTTTTTTCATTTGGGCTGCGTTGAAAATGAGCGCTACATATTCGATAGTGACTTGCAAAAGTGGTGCCGGGAATGATAAATTGTGGTGGTGGAAAAATAGCAAAAGTCAGCAAATTAGCTATGAAAATTTCCATCTTTATTGGCTTCATTACTCTTTTATTACCTTCAAACTAGATTTCTGTTTTCGGACACACTCTAGAAGATAGTATATTTTATAGGCCTTTAAGTGATATAGTTTTTATTAATATTCATTAAAATTCGTGTGCAAAAGTGGGTGGGGCCGGAATTAACCTAGGTGAATTAACGGACGCCCTAGTGTCTTTTTTATACTAGGAGGTGTGACACCCTATACCATATGGATTCTAGTTTGTATTGCCAAGGCCTACATTTAGGTATACATCTGTGTTCAATTGAGTCGGACATTTTTATTTTAATAAGACTCATAAAACTTCTCCTATACAAATACACTATGTGACACGGGGAAAAACTGTTTGACCTCTGACCTTTATACTAGGAGGTGTGACACCCTATACCATATGGATTCTAGTTTGTATTGCCAAGGCCTACATTTAGGTATACATCTGTGTGTTGAGTGGGACATTTTATTTTTGATAAGGCTCATAAAATTTCTCCTATAAAAATATGTTATGTGACATGGGAAAAACTGTTTGACCTCTGACCTTTATACTAGGAAGTGTGACACCCTATACCATTCTAGTTTTTATTGCCTATGCCTAGATTTAAAATATGATGTCTCCATATAAAACAAAAAGCTTGGGCTTAACACTCAAAATTCTGTGATATAACTTGAAAAGAGCACTCACCCTTGATTTGAATGGATGTTTATCACATAAACTGCTGGCTTTCTCCAATGACATTTTTTCTTGTTCATCATCCTAGAATTAGATTGACATGAAGGATTATTATATACAATGTACCTAATATTTTTTTTAATTTTTCTTGTTAATATAATTTTGTATATAATAGAAGATATCTGTTTTAATTGAGTAAGAGGAAAATCAACTGGAGGGAGGAATTGAGCAAATGGCTTAAACTACAAGACAAATTCAGAATTTTGTTACAAAAGTTACCAAGATTGAGATCCCTCACCAAGGCAGTAAATGATTCTTCAAATATACTATGTGTATGTTATCTTGAGGCATTACATTGATGTGATGTGAATACCCTGTTTTGCTGTGAAGTTATTATAAGTAGTGATCTTATGGTGGGACAAGGATTTCTCTGATCACAACTCCATGCCTGTTTTTGCACAGGTAAAATTTTCTTTACCTTTGTATCAGGTGTCGCATCCATTATTACATGGATTCAAGTGTGTAGTGTAGAGAAGAATAACCACACAGAAAATTTCTTTCGTGTTAAATTTTAAATCTTGGTTTTTCGACATTGCCTCAAGGGCAGAAAACTTTTAAACTGACAAATGGGAGAAAGCATCAGTATGAGAGGAATAATTTTCTATAATATATTCTGATTAAAAACTTTTGTACTTATATGCTTGTTAATTACTGTACCAGACAGTAGCATTACCACTGTTTCATTTGACCATCCAAACGTTATCCCACAATCAACAATTGGATAAGGGAAAACCACTGCTGGCTGCATACATGTAGGTTCAACCTGTGAAAATATAAGTGTGTATGATAATTTTTAATTGATAAATTAGTTCAACACAACAGACAGTAACTTCTGAGATATATGAAAATTATCAACCATTATTTTACACAGCAACACTGTATAATTAATCAATTTCAGGATACTGTTACTAATACATTGAAGATGTGTATTAATTGAAAACATGAGAATGTGTTTACTGCATAAAATTGATTACTTAGTCAGTCTAATTTTTTTATGGTAATAGATGAGTGTAAGACAAATTTACGGTCAGACAAAGTAATATAGGTTGATTATCATAACTTCAATTCTCCTTTACCACATTTTTTGGTCCATCCTCCCAAATGAAAGACTGTTCTTGACCTTCAAGTTTTCCAAATGGAAAAGTCTGTTTTTCCTGCAAACAGTTAATTAGTTTCTGATTGATTCAATTCTTTAAAATTAATTTTACAGATATGAGAAATTTGAATGAAATGTGACAAGTATCAATTAAAACTTCTTTTTGTATTTCTGATAATCATAAACCAAACACATATATTAATATAATAATTACAATGAGCCATAAACACAAATTTATTATTTTGATTCAATGTTATAAATGTTCATTTTTATACCCTTAATTCTTATAATTATCAAATATTATTTAGTCAAGAAGACTGAATAAATGACACTGAACTCATTAGGTTTTTGTTCTCTTATAATGATTTTCTTAATGTCAAGGGTGGTTGAATGTGAGTTAATATGTTGTGATAGAATCATCAATAATGACAAATAAAATGAAATGAAAAATAAAAGTTATCAATATGATTAAACAACATATGAAAAAAAGTATCATAGTATGGTTATTAAACAAAACCAAAAAAAGATTTTACATTATTAACAGATGCACAATATACTTGAGCTTTATGTTACAAATCTTGAAAGATTTTCCCTCTAGTCTTGTTAGTGACCATCTCTTACTTTTTTTAATGAAAAGTTAATATAGCAAACGCTCAAAGGTGTAAATATAACAAAGGATAAATCAGGGTTAATTAGTATTATATGGTATTCATATTTGTATGTAGAATAACATAAACTCAATCAATTTAATCAAGTTATCTTAAAACAACACAAGCTTTCTCTTTATATATTAACACCTGTGAATGCTACAATAACACAAATATTTGTTACTTTTAATGTTAATTTTATGATGCCAGCATAAGTATGTGGACCTGCAAAGATATCAGCATGGAAAGGCATTTAATTTATAATCATATTTGAAAAAATGGAATATCAATGTAGTTTTACGTCTTAAAGTATATAAGAAAAAATTTGCCTGGACAGTCAGGTAATGATCCCAGCCTTTACATCATTTTTGACTGTAGATGAATGTACATGTATGCAACCCGGGTACTGACATTATGAAGATGTATTACCATATATATACCAATGTCCATACCCTGGAAAATAATAACAAAACCCCACAAAGCATCAAGAATATCAATATACAGTCACCAGGTGTTGTAAATAATTCCATTAATATTTTGAATATCAAAACATGCAAATATCATTTCAACAACAAAAAATATAATAAATATAATTTAATAATATTAGGCACTGATTTATCTAATTTTCCATAACACCTGGCAGGTATGTATTTAATCTGTTCCAGACAGAGTGTCAAAATGAAACGTATACTGTACCAGATTGTTAATTATTCAATTCATTATTGACAATATCATAACACTCAGTTGTATCTAATTCAAGAGGGACATGAATTAAGAATTAATATTGTTGAAACACAAACCTAATGGAATTGCCATCTTTCATAAGTCTTTGTATACAAATCTGGAAACGAAAAAATATATATATACATGTATATCTGCAGTGGAGTCTGACAATAATTATATACAAGCAGTAATATTATTATTTTAAAATGACTGGAAATTGAAAATTATTTAGAAACAATTATCTATACTTTGTACTTGTTATACCAATGTCATAGATCTAGAACATATCTATCCTTTGTAAAACATTATGCTTTAATAATTTGTTTTGCATCAGCACTGGGAATTGATTTTCATTCAGTTGTAAAAATGAAAATGAAACTGCATCAAATAACTTAGGCAGTGAATACTGTATCTACAATAAAGAAATTTCGAAAATATGATCCACTCTATCAATGAAATAAGGCAAATTCAACTAATTTTACATGTAATAAGATAGCTTTGCTTTTTTTCATTCAATATATTGTCGCTGATCAAATAATTAATAAAAATTGTGTTAAGTTACCTTGGCCTTCCTTCTTTCTCTGAAGAGTAGTTATTACACTATACCAGACAAGAGCAACCGATAAGAGAACCGGAAGTACCAATAAGTGGGGTGAGGACAAAACCCGGAATACACTCAGGCGTGAAGAGATTTTTCATAATATTTTGTATATATTAGGACATACATCCGTTATTACTGAATGGAATTTTGTTCGGACACCAGCAGTAAAAGGGTTGATTTATCAGCTTTAAAATGGTATAAGTTATATTTAACAGTATTAAAAATTAGAAGTGAAAGTGGTGGCCGGAATGAACCCATATGAAATAAAAATGTCGATATTTACAACTGTTTTCGTTATAATAAATACCCATATCTCAAATAATACTGAACAAATTTTTGTTCGGGAACCACCCAAAAACGAAGAATTTAGTACTCTTTCACATGGTATAAACTGTTTGAATTTTTCTGGAGAGGGAGGAAAAGGGGAAGCAAGCTTTGACTTATGGAGGTACGAAGTTGAGTGTTTACAGGAGGAGAAATCCTACCCAGAGGATACCATTAAGCAGGCCATAAGGAATTCTCTTAAAGGAACAGCAGCTCGCATCGCCATGCGTTTGGGATCCAAGGCATCTGTAATAGAACTCCTGACAAAACTTAGAAGTGTGTATGGTCCAGTGGGGGGG
>NW_022979525.1:0-48062 GCF_902652985.1 Pecten maximus
TTATTCTCTGAAACTTAGCAATGGTTTTACTGGTAGCATCCTATAGGGGTAGAGATTCAAAATTGTATAAAGGAAGGAGCTGACCCCCCAGGGGCAGAGGGCAGGGCTAAAAGGGGTCAATTAGTCTAAACAAGATCTTCTCTGAAACTAAACAATGGATATCACTCACATTTGTGTGGTAGCAACCCTATGGGGTCGCGCCAAAAGTCAATTTCATTTCATGGATTAATGCACTTTTTGGCATTTTTAGTATTAAAATAAAACCAATGTACATGTACCCATATAAAATGCATATGATATATATTGACATAGTAATACCAGCGACAAATATACTGAAGCAAGCATCATTCTTGTTTCATACCTCATGAAACCAGGTGAGCGATACAGGCCCTCTGGGCCTCTTGTATATTGAATAACATATATCTGGTGTTGACAACCAGAGCTAGAAAATGAAAGTTTTTGATTAAGCTGATCATGACACCCTGACAAGGTCCTTTTTTCAGAATTGTAAACTTGTTTTCAACAATTGAGGAACAAGTCATTGTTATGTTTAAATTATCAACCACACGTTGGCCGCGGATGGAAGGGCGTGAGGACTTTTACAATGAAGGCCATTGAAGGGGAAACCAGACTACCCGGGGAAAACACACGTAGTCGAGAAATTTTTCTTTTCATTTGATGGACTTGATGTCTTATGTTTATAAACTCATTTAAAATATGAATTTTACTTTATTAAGATAATTTTCTTAAGAATTTAATCTCAAATCAACAATGTGAGTGAATTTTAAGTATTATGGTAATGATTGTGTGATGACAAATACAAAAAAGGCTTTACACTTTGTTTATAGATGATCTTGCATGGGTGTCTATGTAATATGAAATTTATAAAACATGTTCAATAATTTGATATGTCACCAATTACAGTCCTTTGGCTCATTGCGACAACATTTTGTCAACAGTTTTCTTTATGGTCTATTTCACTTATATTATCTCTCTCTCTATCTATCTCTCCCCTCAAACTTCTAGGACCTTCTCTCCTTCGTCTATCCCTTCCAAACAATGCTCATATATGTCCTTTAATGTAATCAGACAGTAGGTCAATTCGACACAATCACAATCAATTATGAAATTGGGGTGGGGGTAATTTAGAACTATATGAGCTTATAGCTCATTTGGTTTGTTTTTGTTCAACGTCTTATTAACAGCTCGGGTCATTTAAGGACGTGCCAGGTTTGAAGGTGAAGGAAAACCGGAGTACCCGGAGAACCACCGTCCTACGGTCAGTACCTGGCAATTGCCCCACTTAGGTTTCGAACTCCGCAACCCAGAAGTGGAGGGCTAGCTAAATATATATATATAGTGTTGAGTGTCGGGACACCTAGACCACTCCGCCACCGCGGCCTCAATAGCTCAACCAGTGATCTGATAAATTGTGATAAATAAATATTATTGCCATGTAGTTAATTTTACAAAAAAAACAAAAAACAAAAACAAAATTGAAGTGCAAGTGAAAATAGCATGCATATAACTTCTATTTACATTTATTTTAATTATGCACTGACCAAAGGGTTTAACATTGCACTACTGTTTACAAGTAACTTTTTCGTTCTACGGAATATATAGAGTAAAGTTGGAAAAGGCAAGTAATTCCCAGGGGTCTAGCTAGTGTGATGCAACCATAGATATATATCAAGGTACAATTTTTTTTGTCCTTAGATTTTGGATGAATAATTGAAATTGATTATAAAATTAATTATTAAACATTTATTGTTATCCAAGTGAAGTTTCACATGGAAGCAGATATAGTGTATGATATATGCTAGTTGGTGTCAAGCAGTGTAGTAAAACATTGTATAACGTAAGAGTTGTCGTTTGTCGTAGAGAGCAAAATGATTTTTTTTGCTATTTGCATGATCACATTAGAAATGTGTGTCGTTACGGCCTGACAGAACACAATTACTTTAGTCAGTGAGACAAATCCAAGCAAGAGGCGTAGTCAGTTAGGCGGTAAACCAGTAACTAACCAACTAGCTTTAGAGAGTACACACTGGATATGTACATGTATCTGTCGAACACGAATTTACTTGGAATTATATCTGCAATAAACAAATAAAAGGTCTAGTACCGTACATTTCAAAATTTGAAGATTGATAAAGCATATGCCTAGGTAACCATTGAGAAGTGCATTAGCTCCATCCATTTTGCATAAGAACAACAGGAGAGGAAAAATGCAACGACAATACCCGGACTTGAACCCCGGACCTTCAAACTCTGGATGGACGCTTTAACTGTTTGAGCTACCTGGCCACCTGTGTTTAGCTTACATGTTTAGTTCCTCTACAAAACTACGACTAATACATGGAAGGTCCAAGGTTCGAATAGAAAGCAGATGCATTGAAATACATTTAATATAATAAATTCTGTTACAGTTGTCCACACCAAGAACCAAAGTACAAGTCAAACCTGCATATAGGTATTTATTTTACAAAAATGAAACTTTTCTTTTTCTTTTGTTGAAAACAGTTCAATAGCTCAATTACTTTAACACTGTGGATACCGGAGTCATCATATTTGGCAGCTATTTGGAATATGCTGCCAGACATCTACCAGGTAATATCTCAGTACTTGGTAGGCTCTGCGAAGACGAAATAATCATCTGTCCTATGCTAATAACATTTCTGAAAAATAACTGGCATCTCTTAGTTTGAGGCCTGTTCTCATTGCAGTAGTTGGTGACTACCTCACTCAACAACATGCAGGTGGGCTGTCGTATGCCGGCATCCAGGACAGAACCATGCCATGACAGCACTGAAAATAAGTGGCATGTCTTACTTTTAACAATGTTCTTTTGTTATGTTTGCTGGAATTTAATATCAACCCGTGAACAGCCAGGGTCATTTTGAGGTGGGGTTTCCTTGTAGTAGTTGGTGACTACCTCACTTCATTGTTTGAAAGTAAAGGTGGTCCGATGGCCAGAGGCTATAGAAAACCTGGTCGGTCTATGTAAAATTTCAAAGTTAATTTCTGACAAATTTATGCTAAAATATTGTCAATTATTATGTCGAATTAAGTTAAATTAAGTTCATTATGGTGTGAAAACATGTTATGTTATTTTTTTTTTGTAATATTTTGATTTAAAATTAATTTCAACTTATTACAAAAGGTATTATAGAAAACTATTTGACAAAATCAGAGTAACCAGAATTCAGCTATCACAATTTTACAAAATAGTCCTCAAAATGTCATCTGCACACAGGAAAATCAGTGGATTTTCAAGTATCTTAGCCTCAAATAGCATACCTACATATTTAAACCTTTCGCTCGCATGCACAGAAGAAAACTATGTGCGAGAAAGCTGTTCTGACAAATTCATGCTAAAATATTGTCAATTATTATGTTGCATTAAGTTAAACTCAGTTACTTTGGGTATGAAAACATGTAGTGTAATTTTTTATTATCTTTTGAAATCAATTGCAACTTATTGCAAAAGATATTACATAATATTACTTGATAAAATTACAGAATTCCCAATATCTTATTATCACTATTTTACAAAATCCTCTGATTCAAAATGTCATCTACACACTGGTAAACATTAGTAAAATTTCAAATATTTTTATCCCATATATCATACCATCATATTTCAACTTTTTGCTTACATGTGAAAACAATATGCCCTTAATGGCATGTGAAGGGCCTCCCACATGTTGTTAAGAGACAGTGTATGAAAGTATATATGAAAATTCCTGAGACAAAGTCACAATATGTCTACAGAAAATTGAAATCCCATAGCCCAAGTCATTTTTCCATAGATCCATTTTATAAACATATTGTTGAAAGTAGCATAACTGTCACGCAAACACTTCCATGGTATTTGAGGCAAAGATATTTGAAAATCCACTAATTTCTACCTGTGCAAGGATGACATTTCAAAGACTATTTTGTAAAATTGTGATAGTTGAATTCTGGTAACTCTGATTTTGTCAAATAATGTTCTATAAACCTTTTGTAATAAGTTGAAATACATTTTAAATCAATATATTACAAAAAAAATTACATAACATGTGTTCACACCCAAAGTAATTGAGTTTAACTTAATGCAACATAATAATTCACAATATTTGTGCAAAAAATTGTCAGAACAGCTTTTTTGCATTATACTTCTTTTCGGTGTATGCAAGCGAAAGATTTAAATATGTTGTATGGTATTTGAAACAAAGAATTTGAAAATTTACTATATTAATTATGTTTATTTACATATACATGTATGCAAAAGACGATATGATTTAACCTTTCTAAAGGCACACTCTCAATCAGTGCATGTTACAGACTTTAATTTTAAGTTATAATAAGCATTTGAATATAATAGACCTGAATACTGTTTCATTAAATTTTCAAAAATGAATTTTAAAAATTGCAAAAAAAGTTGTTGATAATGTAAGTTGAAGCAAATAATTTGAATAGTTTGAACTGGCCTTTCAAATTGTAAAATGTCACACAGGCTGACGTTATTCAACATTTTATGCAGAAATCTATTTCAAATCTTGAAATTTTCATTTCTAACAATTGATATGATGTAGGCCTACTGTAATGTTGTGAGGAAGTTTCCAGCCCGCAGTGTAGGTGGTTCAATTTAAATAGTTCTAAAAAATTTCTCGTGCGAGTACGTAGCAAGACCTGTGTTTACATCCCATCACCGCGGAACTCTAGTAAGTCTATGTCAGTATATGATCGGCAAAAACCAAAACTTATTTCATTCCTCTTTTCACAAGGTAATTGATATATCAGAGAAGTTGCAAGGAAGAAGTATTGTGTGTGCTAGTTCACGAGAACGTGTCTGAGAGCACACGATTCTGTGTACATTTGTCAAATCAATCTGGAGATTCCCGTCGTTATTTTTAGACGTAAACAATCATGATCACTGACGAACCACAAACAAATACGGTTCACACACTACCGAAATTTACCGAACTTTGGAGACAAAGTATAACTACAGCAAATATTAAGTAAACGGGAACTGTTCTCCGTGCATATTTACCCTCGTCTGTTTCATCAAACGTCAACAAACAAGTTTACTTACCGTCAGCGTTAGGCCTACGACTACGAGGCTTCGGGAATTTCCTTGACATTCTGAACGCTGGGTTGATTTTTCGCATGCATGTTTGTGAAAAACGACATACAATGATCGTGACAAAGTATCTATATCCTGGAGCATTGCCTCTGATATTGAAAAATAGCAATATATACTGGCAGTGACAGTAAAATACAACTGAACCCAGCTCATCGAGCAGTTCAATCATCAGGCGGCTTACACAACAAACTTTCGTGACGAGTTCAGCATGGGCGTTACGTCATCAAAACATGCGATCGTCTGCTATCAAAATACCCCTGTCGAGTGGAAAAATACTGAGAGGGTCGAAAAAATAGGCCATTTTCAATACAATATTGTTACCGTTCTGATCAAGACATCGAAAAACTAAACAGACGGTTTTCTTCGGAATTACTTCTACTTGCTTTGTTTGGAGAGTCAGTTCTTCAGCATTAAGATTGAACTCTCCAGGCTGAATTATACAGAAACCTGCGCTGAAAGTGACGATTTTGGCCTGTTTGACCCCAAATATCTCCATACCTAGATTTTCCCCAGATATACTGGATATGTCAGGACCTAGATCCCATCGAGTTTTACAAGTGTAGAAAGTTTAAACAAGATATATGGAGCCGTTTTCTTTGCGCCCAAATCCCAGATATCTGCCTATAAGTTGGCAAAAGTAGCCGTGTCTACATTCCGTTCCGTAAGGAACGATAACTCTGTTATCGCCTCCTTACTGCACTTCATTCCATACTAGTGGGGTGACACCTGAAGGAGTGTCACAGAAAGAATGAAGTGTAGTTAGGGAAGATAACTCTGGATGAGCACGAAAAACAGAAAAAAATAAATGCTGAGGGTGATTCAGAATTGTCCGTCTTGAGTTCAGAGGTTCCATGCACGAGTCCTGGTTTACATCAAAATCGTTCAATGTCAATATTTCGACCAATAAGAAGCATTAGCGTGGTTATATGGCAATGAATCCCATGTGGTTGAATTCGAATTCCCCTATTTACAAAAATATACCATTTTGCATCCAAATCCATTGTCTAAACTTCGACCAATCGGAAGCCTTGGCAATGATACCGATGCAATGGAATTTGCAGTCCCCTAATACCAATATATACCATATACCAATGGTAATCGAAATCAAAGAATATCTAAATTTTCACCAGGCAGGGGCAAATAAGTCTGCGGCGGCCATCTTGGCTGACCGATCGGAAAATAAAAGATCAGTTGCAAACCCCATGACCTTGAAGAACATTTGTGTCTTTTTTTTTAAGTGGGACACTAAATAGATTATTGGTTATCTTATAACACTGGTAACCCCGAAAACCTTTATTTCCTTTCCTTTAGCATAAATACCTTCACTTGCTCTTAATTTCCTCACTTTCACTTAATTTTCTCACCTGCACTTAATTTATTCGCGCGACATTTAAATCTCTCAAATACGTTTAAATATTAACACTGGCGAGAGGAATTGAAGGTTTGGGGGTTACCACTGTAATAATTTTCATAATTCTTCAGTTTTCTGGAATATGACATATTAATTGATTATGAGACATCAATTGGCATCTATGCAAGCATACGTTAGGGTCTCTCGTGTGTTGTTGTTCAGTGAGGTAGTTACCCACTACTATAAGGAGACCCAGCCTCAAAACGATCCTGATTGCAATATATACACGTGGTGATAAAACAACCAAACAATCAACCCCAAGTTCATCTTAGTAACAGATGTACTCGCGGTATTCTAATCGATAAATAATTACATATACGATCAAAGATAAAACAAATGTCATGCATATCATTATGATGTCAAAATCAGGGCTTCTAGGGACCACAGAACAAAATCAAAAATAGATTGTGGGTTTTTCCCGTTTGGGCAGAAGATTTAATAGGAAGGTGAATGCATCCGGGCCTACTGATTGGATATTTAGGTGACTGGTGACGTAACATCCGCCACCTCTCGATAAAATACGACCCTTTTTCAAAACCCTATTGTGGCCGTTCTATGAAAGATATAGAAAAACTAAAGATACGGTTTTCTTCAGAACTATCTCTTCTTGTTATGTGTGGAGTTTCAAATTTTTGGATTGAATCGCTGATTTTTAAGGATCGGTTAAACAGAAGCTACCGGTCAAAGTGACGATTTTGGCATGTTTGACCCAAAATATCTCATAAATACGAATTTCCACAGGGATACCAGATACATCCAGACCTAGATCGAGCCGAGTTTTACAATGGTTCAAAACCCTATCAAAATTGTATGTGTCATTTTTTCCACCCCCAAATCGCTACAATAGCCGGCAAAAATCGTGAATTAGCTCATACTATCATTACGTTCCGTAAGGAACGATAACGAGTTATCGTCCCTTACTACACTTCATTCTTTACAAGTTTGAATAAATTCAAAAATAAATTTTAAATAAATTTTTAAATTTTAAAATAAATTCAAATAAATCTGTGTTTAACGCTGGCGTTGACTGGTGTGCATTTAACACTGGCGTTGACTGGTGTGAATTTAAAATTCATAAATACATTTAAAATAAATAAATAAAAAAAAAATCAATTCAAAGAAATCTGGATTTAACACTGGCGTTGACTGGTGTGCATTTAACACTGGTGTTGACCGGTGTCCATTTAATACTGGCGTTGACCGGTGTCCATTTAATACTGGCGTTGACCAGTGTCCATTATCATAATACTGGCGTTGACCAGTGTCCGTTTAACACTGGCGTTGACCAGTGTCCATTTAATACTGGCGTTGACCAATGTCCGTTTAACACTGGCGTTGACCAGTGTCCATTTAACATTGGCGTTGACCGGTGTCCATTAAATACTATAGTTATCACAGTGTGCATTTCCATGTTGTGTGACGTCACAGTGAAACAGGGTGTCCCCACCCGCAGTAGGGGTTCGACTCCCGTCGACGGATGTTTTTTAAATAGATTTTTATTGTCTATTTCATTGCTTTGTTTATTCTACATTTCTTGAATATAAAATATAGTAAGAAACGAATAAAATATGTATTTAAATTCATTAATGAAACTCAATGACAGAATTAAACCATAAAATTGAATAAATTTGACTGACAATTAAATCAAATAGCCTTTAACATAGAAAACACTATAAAACCTTTCGTGCTTTGATTCCCACCAGGAGTCGAACCTGGGTCTCCTGCAACACAGTAGCAAGTGTGAAACCCCTTCACTATAGGAATGTGTATAGCACTACTTGATTTCAGACTGATTTTGTTGAATTTCTTAATACGGCATTTCGAAATATTTCCCCTCTGCTTTTACAAGGGCTTGGGACCTTCTAGCATTATGCTAGGCAGCATTACAAATATTTCTATAACTTTCCATTTAATACTGGCGTTGACCGGTGTCCATTTAACATTGGCGTTGACCAGTGTCCATTTAGTACTGGCGTTAACCAGTGTGCATTTTACACTGATGTAGACATACCAGTGTCAAATGGACACCGGTCAACGCCAGTGTTAAATGGACACCGGTCAACGCCAGTGTAAAATGGACACTGGTCAACACCAGTGTTAAATACAATTTCCGCTATCGTCCCTTACTGCACTTAAGCTGGTTCCGGATTTCAAATTTTCAGATTTTCCGAAAATGTGTTAGTGCGTTGGATTCTGGGTGTAAAAAGGCGGGAATTCTTCCCCAGTGCAGTGTAAATGTCTGGCTTACTGTCTTTCGATTATACGTACCCGTGTGCCCTTAGCGGAAACTGTTGCATCACGGACATGATGAACTTAATGTACCATATATGTCAAAACAAAATTAATCCTGTCTTTGGGATGGAGATATTTGTGAAAAATATGTAAAAAAAAAAAAAAAAAAAAAAAATGTGCCGAGAACTGTGTCGTTTGTATTTTCTCTGATATTGTAAAATTGTAAGAAATATAGGCAGTGACAGCAAAATACAACCAGCTCACCGAGCGCTACAAGTTCAATCAGACAAGCAGAACAGACGTAGTAACGTCACTCGTGACGTACGTCCGTACATGTAATAGACCCCCTCCGAAATGTGTGACCTCGCGGTACATAGTACCTATGTTTAAAACCCTATTGTGACCGTTCTCTGATAGATATAGAAAAACTAAAGATACTGTTTTCTTCGGAATTACATGTACTTGTGATGTGTGGAGTTTCAATAAGATGGCTTTATGCGTTAATTCTCTAGGCCGAGTTGTGCAGAAACCAGCAGTCAAAGTGTCGATTTTGGCGTGTTTGTACTCAAAATATCTCCATAACTAGATTATTCCTAGATATACGGGATATGCCTGGACATACATGTAGATCACACCGAGTCTTATAAGTGTGGAAAGTTTTATCAAAATGTATAGAGTCGCTTTTCAGTTAGCTCCAGAAAGTGGTCTGAATTAGCCGCATGTACTTTACGTTCCGTCCTTCAATACACTACATTCCACACATTCTTGTGACGTAACACTCGTGACGTAACATCCGCCACCTCTCGATAAAATACGACCCTTTTTCAAAACCCTATTGTGGCCGTTCTATGAAAGATATAGAAAAACTAAAGATACGGTTTTCTTCAGAACTATCTCTTCTTGTTATGTTTGGAGTTTCAAACTTTTGGATTGAATCGCTGATTTTTAAGGACCGGTTAAACAGAAGCTACCGGTCAAAGTGACGATTTTGGCATGTTTGACCCAAAATATCTCATAAATACGAATTTCCACAGGGATACCAGATACATCCAGACCTAGATCGAGCCGAGTTTTACAATGGTTCAAAACCCTATCAAAATTGTATGTGTCATTTTTTCCACCCCCAAATCGCTACAATAGCCGGCAAAAATCGCGAATTAGCTCATACTATCATTACGTTCCGTAAGGAACGATAACGAGTTATCGTCCCTTACTACACTTCATTCTTTACTAGTGGGGTGACACCTGAAGGGTGTCACAGAAAGAATGAAGCGTAGTAAGGGGCGGTAAACTCTGATTCAGAGTGGTTTTCATCAAAACCACTTAATATATAAATTTCGACCAATAAGAAGACTCTGCGTTTGTCCCAATGCAACCAAATCCATCAAGTTGAAATTTGCAGTCGCCTAATACACCAACATATCAAATTTTATAACAAGATGCCCAATGGGCCTGTTTCGTTCACCTGGCTCAACAGCAACTTTGAAGTTGATTGAGGTCATTTCTACAGATACTATGCTGATTACCTCTTTATTCAAATATCATAGTAAGCTAGGTTTATTCTATTAATAAATCCTCTAGTCCTTCATTTCAGCATTCTATTGGCCTAATATCAGGCTTCGGAGGCTCTTGGCTTTTGCAAAATTATTGTTAACAGATTGAAGCCGATTTCATCCCTGTGACCTTGAACAAACTGTGTAGCCCTTCACCCCAGCATGCTACAGGCCCAATATCAAGTCCTTGGGCCTCTTGGTTATTGAAAAGTTGTTTGAAGATTATAGCCTATTTGAACAATGTGACCTTGAATGAAGGTCAAGGTCATTAATTTGAACAAACTTTGTAGCCCTTCACCCCAGCATGCTACAGGCCCAATATCAAGTCCTTGGGCCTCATGGTTATTGAGAAGAAGTCGTTTGAAGACAAGAGGCCCAATGGGCCTGTATCGCTCACCTGGCTCTACAGCAACTTTGAAGTTGATTGAGGTCATTTCTACAGATACTATGCTGATTATCATAGTAAGCTAGGTTTATTCATATTAATAATTTTTCTAGTCCACCATTCCAGCATTTTACTGGCCTAATATCTGGTCTAGGAGGCTCTTGGCTATCGCAAAATTATTGTTTACAGATTTAAGCCGATTTCACCCCTGTGACCTTAAATGTAGGTCAAGGGTCATTCATTTGAACAAACCTTCACCCCAGCATGCTACAGGCCCAATGTCCCTGGGCCTTTTGAAGAATATAGCCTACTTGACCCATGTTACCTTGAATGAAGGTCAAGGTCATTTATTTGAACTAACTTCGTAGCCCTTTACCCTAGCATGCTACAGGCCCAATATCAAGTCCTTGGCCTCTTGGTTATTGAGAAGAAGTCGTTTGAAGATTATAGCCTATTTGACCCATTCGACCTTGAATGAAGGTCAAGGTCATTTATTTGAACAAACTTGGTAGCCCTTCACCCCAGCATGCTACAGGCCCAATATCGTGTCCCTGGGCCTCTTGGTTATTGAGAAGAAGTCGTTTGAAGATTATAGCCTATTTGACAAATGTGACCTTGAATGAAGGTCAAGGTCATTTATTTGAACAAACTGCGTAGCCCTTCACCCCAGCATGCTACAGGCCCAATATCAGGTCCCTGGGCCTCTTGGTTATTGAGAAGAAGTCATTTGAAGATTATAGCCTATTTGACAAATGTGACCTTGAATGAAGGTCAAGGTCAATTATTTGAACAAACTTGGTAGCCCTTCATCCCAGGATGCTACAGGCCCAATATGAAGTTCCTGGGCCTCTTGGTTATTGAGAAAAAGTTGTTTAAATGAAAAAGTTGACGCCGGACGGACGACGAACGCCGCACCATGGCATAAGCTCACTTGCCCTTCGGGCAGGTAAGCTAATTATAGCCTATTTGACCCATGTGACCTTGAATGAAGGTCAAGGTCATTTATTTGAACAAACCTTTTAGGCCTTCACCCCAGCATGCTACAGGCCCAATATCAAGTACCTGGGCTTCATGGTTATTGAGAAGAAGTCGTTTGAAGTCTGACCTTGAATGAAGGTCAAGGTCATTTATTTGAGCAAACTTTGTAGCCCTTCACCCCAGCATGCTACATGCCCAATATCAAGTCCCTGGGCCTCTTGGTTATTGAGAAGAAGTTGTTTAAATGATAATGGTCACCTGAGATTTGAAATATTTCAGTTTATAAATGTTATTGACTCTTTTTGCCCCCCCCCCCCCCCCCCCCCTCCCCTATCAGCCCCTATTCCATGCTGAAAATGTTAACCAGAATGAATTCCAATAGAAATCAAAACAAATCAGTCAAAAATGTGATTTCCCTATATAAACTATAGCAACACAATGGTGACAATGGTTACAAAATTAGAATGAATTCCAATAGAAATAAAACAAATAAAAGTCAAAAATGTTATTTCCCTATATAAACTATAGTAAAGTTTAGCCCCACCCAAGGGGCAAACTTGAGACCCCAGGGTCCTGAAATTCACAATTTTGGTAAAGAACCTTCATACCCAGCCATCTATGAAGTGTATTTGATTCCAGCATATCTGAGAGTAGAAAAGAAGATTTTTGAAGTTTTAGTCAATTTGGCCCTTTTTAGCCCCGCCCATCAGCCCCTGGGTTCAGTTAGGGCCAACATGTGCATGCCATCAAACTGTCATCCCATGCTGACAATGTTTACAAAATTAGAATGAATCCCAATAGAAATGAAATAAATTAAAGTCAAAAATGTGATTTCCCAATATAAACTATAGTAAAGTTTAGCCCCTCCCCAGGGGCAAACGTGAAACCCCTGGGTCATGAAATTTACAATTTTTGTAAAGCACCTTAAGACCCTTCCATCTATGAAGAGTATTTGATTCCAGCAGTAGAGTAGAGAGTAGAGAAGAAGATTTTTGAAGTTTTAGTCAATTTGACACTTTTTGGCCCCGCCCCTCAGGCCCCTGGGGGTGGGGACCATATAATTTACAATTTTGGTTGACCTTTAGCCATAAAAGCTTCCTGCCAAATTTCATAGAATTTGGTTTGTGGGTTTTGGAGAAGAAGTTGAAAATGTGAATAGTTTACGGACGCACGACGCACGACGACGGACAAAAGGGGATTAGAATAGGTCACTTGAGACTTTGTCTCAGGTGACCTAAAAAGTTGACGCCGGACAATTCGTTGATCAATAGTCTGAGTATGCAAATTTTGTGTCATATACGATAAAATGGCTTCCAATGTGAATCAACTGTGGTTGAAAACTATATCAGCTTCCACAATGAAGAGAATAATAGGAAATGGGTCAAACACAATCCTAGAATTAAACTGGGGAAGCAGTATAATAGATTGGAACTGTTCAAACATGAAAACAGCAGTAATACGGATGCTACGCTGCTGCTCGTATTCTGCTTGATTGCTGGAAAGTAGGTCATGCCAATCTCGGTAATATTTACACAAACTCAGTAATATTTACACAAAGTTGGTAAAAGTTACACAAACTCAGTAATATTTATACAGTCTGTACCAGTACATAGCTACTGTCACTATACTGTATGTACAGTGTTTACACTTATTTGCACATAAATATGTGTGCCAGAATATATACAGAACATGTAATTTAACATTTCAAAACACTGTATAATATTGTTATCCAACTAACCCAGATGGAATATTTGTGTTGCCTCGATTTCAAAACAGTCACACGATGATTTAAAAATAATTTCCGCGCTAAATTTAGGGGGTCCGAATAACCAACTAAATTGAGTGGTCAAGCGACATAGGGATCGATTGTGAACATTGGGACAGCACAGAAATATAACTGTAAAGGAACAAAACACATACATTCAATGAAAATAGCAACGTTTATACTGTGATGTACCTTTAATATCGTGCCCAGATAAGCCATCCCAGATGACAAATTAGGAAATCAGCAAGTTTTAAAATATTTCAAGTGAATTTCAGCAATAATTTATGTAAATAAAGATTTAACCAAGTATAATAAATCATGTTATTCTTTTTAAATGATTTTTTTCAATATCTTGTTATGTTTCAGTGTACATCAGTTTGGTCGGTTTCTGAAAATTAAGTGGCATTTCATACTCGGTCACATGCCATTGTCTATATTTGTGTATAGTTATATATATGTGTTTTGAATTAGTCACTCTTTTCTTAATCTTAGTTCGTGAGTACAAAGGTAAGTTACGCATGCGTGAGCAAGTGAGAACAGAGGACATGCAGGTAAATGGTAAACAAACCTTACATTGGAGCGCGAGGGATAAATATATGTTCAAAGCGCAAACTACAGCTTGTTGTAAGTTAAACTATTCATTATAACTATATATCGATGAGGTATTCAGGGGCTGCGGTGGCCGAGTGGTTAAGGTGTCCCAACACTTTAACACTAGCCATCCACCTCTGCGTTGCGAGTTCGAAACCTACGTGGGGCAGTTGCCAGGTACCAACAGTAGGCCGGTGGTTTTTCTCCGGGTACTCCGGCTTTCCTCCACCTTCAAAACCTGACACATTCTTAAATTACCCTGGCTGTTAATAGGACGTTAAACAAAAACAAACCAAACAAACCAAAGTATATTTGGTTAGACAATTTTCATTGTTTAAATGCAGTATTTAGGTGTATTTCACCCGGTGATGTATGCGTACTCGGTACGGTGCGTGCACGGACTGTGTATATATTCGTGTGTATGGGGCCGGGTTTTGTGTACAATATTGTTATATATAAGTCCTACCGTATACAACTGTATTAACCTACTATACGTACATGCATATAGGCGTATGTAGCGGTGTTCCGATTAATCGAGTTCGTCGAGTATCACTTGTTTGAGACGTTTGATCAATAAATCGAGTAAGAAATCTGTAATCAAGTTTCTTCGGAAGTGCCCTACATCAGGTTTTATGAAAATATATTAGCCGGATTTCAGATAAACATACCCAAATTCAGCTTGACAATGTCTACAACACAGTCGCTTGCGGGAAATGGTTATTCTTGTATCATACAAAATCGAGCGTCACATTAACTTGTACAGTGTAGTAAAAATACAGGGAATGCAAACGTACCGATGACTAATATTTCTTTTGTGATAACATAAGCGACTAGCTATGTAAGCAATGTTAACGTATACGATCTTTCTTCACGGTAAACGCACATGGTCTGTTCTATGGAAACATTTTGTTTTTTAATGAAAACAACACTGCATGAAAACCCGCGTTTAATGAAATAGTTATTTTCAGTAAACCTCATTAAACTTTTAAAGTTTAAGTTTTATATTGGTTTAATGAAAATTAAATTCTAGATTTACGAAAAGTTTTATATTTTTGTAAACTCCAGATTTAAGCACCAGTAAATGCCAAGTAAACTCCATTCATGGTACAATCCTAAGTTTATGAACATATTTTCACACAAGACACAACACGTCAACATATTTTCACTAAATGACGAAACACGTCGTAAAAAACAACATATTTTCACAAGGTGACAAAACACGTCAACATATTTTCTTCGTGTGACAAAACACGTCTTTCAACAAAGGATACCATGCCCTATGTCTGCATGACTTGTTATTATAAAGTAAAAGATAAATTCAACGAAAATAACTTTATTACAACCTTCCGTGTATAAATATTTAAAATTCTTCCAAAAGGACAAATGAAAAGGACTTTGTTTCTAACTTGATCATATGCATTAACACACACTGCAAAGAATTCTTTGTACAGACATTAATTGGGATTCACTCCTTACATCAATTTCTCTAATTTACAAATGACAGCTGAATCCCTCTTCTCTCCCCCTCCCCTCCCCTCCCTTATATATCCCACCTATACGAGCCAGGCGCGTATTTGTAACGTAATGTCAACATTTACAAAATAACTATAATTTAACGTTCATCAATTCAAAAACATGTACTTCAATTATCTTTACTTAAAATTGAATAAGTTTCTCATTACTTATTTAGATAATAAATCAAAACTGTAAATTAATATAAAGTTTTGGCGGCTTTCTTCTACTTCCGGCGGTTACATATGTGTACAGTTAAACATTGCCTAGATTATACACACAAGTGGTCAGTCAATTGAAATACTACAAACTGGTGTGACTATGTGAGATTATAATAGGTGAAAAACCTTCAAGTATGTCGGATAATCCATCGTTTCTATCTGGGTCGACGAACCGATTTATTTTCCGCCGAATTTGAGGAAAAAGTGATTTTTCTCATGATCATGTTGTGGATAGTTTATCGGAAGATGAGGAGATGTACGTGCCGCCAATCAATCGTCGAGATTTAAATATATGACAACGTCTTACCGTAGTCCAGGTCTCTCCGAAAGGATTCGAGTAAATGAAATACGAAATCGCAGACTTACAAAAATGGTACAGTAGATATAAACAATAAAACTCCGGCAGGATCTTCATCGAGATCCACACATGTATATGTGCGCACTCATATTGGACACAGGTCAAGCAGCGCGCCAGGGAGTGGACAAAGCAGCAGCAGGAAGGCAACGCCGGATCGGATTACGCCTGATGTAAGTGTACTAGTGTAAACATTACCAGTATACATGTACTATAGATAATTAGTCTGAAGTCAATAAAACCGTGTGGTCAACGACCTACATTTGGTTTAACATTCAGTTTATAGAAAAACTTAAAAAAAATAATTTAACCAATGAAACTAGAGAATATATACTCAGTATATAAATACAGGTATTGCATGGAATAAATGACAGAAACACGCTGATAAGTTAATTAACCAGTCTGTTATTTGATATCGATTTCACTTTCAACTAGTAACCGTTATGTATGCCTTCTATTGGCTGTTTGATCCCTGTAGAATACAATTCCGTGTCTCCTGAATTAGTAGTGTTTTAGTAATTGTAATAACATGTTTGTTTTATTTGAAAATTGAGAGCTTGTTTTTGTACTTCAAGTTTGATAAGTTAAAAGAAAGAGGATATATCTGAATAATAATTGATATCGCATATGCATATTTATATTAATACAGCAATGCATTACATATATTGGTGACGGTTAAAGTTTATACAAGTTTATTCCTTTATTTCAGAAACTCACAACAAGGGAAGCTGCTTGCTTGAAGTAGGCATCATAGAACGAAGGGGACAAATTAGAAAGTAGAAATGATGTCTTCAGAATATGAGGACGAATCAGACAAAGACAGCCTTTCCAATATCAATGTCCTACCACGAAGGAGCGATGAAATAGATAAGATCATTACGGAACTAGGCAAAAAACTGAAAAGTTCTAAAAGACAACAGTATAAACGACAGAAGTGTCCAGCAGAAAATGTCCGGATTAATACGATTACTTGAGATTGACAATAAAACAGTAACGGAATGGTATAGCAAGAAAATTGAGTGTCTAGTTTAAAGAGATAAACTTAATGGCAAGATTAAATTTGCATTGAGTTTACTGGAATTTACATTGAGTTTACTGGAATTTACGTTGAGTTTAGTGGAACTTACATTGAGTTTACTGGAATTTGCATTGAATTTACTAGACATTATAGGGAGTGTATCGAAATTTACAGCGAGTTTGCTGGAATTTACATTAGGTTTACTGAAATTTACATTGAGGTTCCTGGAATTTACAGCGAGTTTAGTGGAATTTACAGCGAGTTTACTGGAATTTACATTAGGTTTACTGAAATTTACATTGAGTTTCCTGGAATTTACGTTGAGTTTAGTGGAATTTACAGCGAGTTTGCTGGAATTTACATTAGGTTTACTGAAATTTACATTGATTTTCCTGGAATTTACATTGAGTTTAGTGGAATTTACAGCGAGTTTGCTGGAATTTACATTAGGTTTACTGAAATTTACATTGAGTTTCCTGGAATTTACGTTGAGTTTAGTGGAATTTACCGCGAGTTTGCTGGAATTTACATTAGGTTTACTGAAATTTACATTGAGTTTCCTGGAATTTACATTGAGTTTAGTGGAATTTACAGCGAGTTTGCTGGAATTTACATGTGGTTTACTGAAATTTGCATTGAGTTTCCTGGAATTTACGTTGAGTTTAGTGGAATTTACAGCGAGTTTGCTGGAATTTACATTAGGTTTACTGAAATTTACATTGAGTTTCCTGAAATAAAAATTGAGTTTACGAGAATTTTGCGTGGTTTACTTTATTCTAAAATCTGACGTTTACTTGCAGTTTAAGAGGTCAACAAAACGTCATTAAATGGCGGAGTTTACCAAGATCGAAAACGGCTACAAAACTAGACTTAAACTTCAAGTTTAGGGGAATTTAATTTGGAATGAAACCCTATTAAACGACTGGTTTAATTGAGTTTAGTTCAGGTTTCCTTCCTAATTAAACTCACTATTTCATGCAGTGCAAGAAGCAGAAGGTCCGTTGAGTACTGATACTTTAAATACGACGAAAACTATTTGTAAAATGTGCAGAAAGTCGTATTCCTTTAATGGTAAGTCACAGTTCTACTTTTGTTTTCTACTTTTGTTTTCTACTTTTGTTTTCAAAGTATATTAGACTTTCGATAACGGATGGATTAAAGCATTTTACAGCCCGTGCAAAAAATTTCAATAAGCTAAATACTCCAATAAACAATCCTTTTGTTGTTTTTTTACGTGTTGAATAAAGTTATTAAAAAAAAACAATTTTGGTTCATTTTTATCCATGTAATAAACAAATAAACACACAGGAAGATAGTATACATGTAGGTATAAAAATAGTATACATAGGTATAAGAGTTTATCAGTTACTGAAATTGTTGTTGAAAGCATTTCACAAAATATTGAGACATAAATTTATACAAAAAATACATTTGGAAATTAATCGATTTTAATCGATCATTGATTGGTTACACACAAGTGATGATCGATCACAAAAAATCAACCGATTCCCAACAAATAACCAACTATGGGCAAGCGTCGTAAAGACAGGAGACCATAATAAAGATGGTCCCAGGCAGTACAAAGTTTCGTCGGTGTCCTTTTGAAATAAACCAGTATGTTACTTGAAGTGACTGGTCTGTGTGACCCATACCTGATTATGTACATAATGTCTGATCCGTGTGACCTACATGCTACTTGCTGGTCTGTATGACCTACATGTTACTGATTGTGACTGGTCTGTGTAACCTACATGTTACTGATTGTGTCTGGTCTGTGTGACCTACATGCTACTGATTGTGACTGGTCTGTGTGACCTACATGTTACTGATTGTGACTGGTCTGTGTGACCTACATGTTATTGATTGTGTCTGGTCTGTGTAACCTACATGTTACTGATTGTGACTGGGCCGTGTGACCTACATGTTACTGATTGTGACTGGTCTGTGTGACCTACATGATACTGATTGTGACTGGTCTGTGTAACCTACATGTTACTGATTGTGACTGGTCTGTGTGACCTACATGTTACTGATTGTGACTGGTCTGTGTGACCTACATGTTACTGATTGTGACTGGTCTGTGTGACCTGCATGCTACTGATTGTGACTGGTCTGTGTGACCTACATGTTACTGATTGTGACTGGTCTGTGTGACCTACATGTTACTGATTGTGACTGGTCTGTGTGACCTACATGTTACTGATTGTGACTGGTCTGTGTGACCTACATGCTACTGATTGTGACTGGTCTGTGTGACCTATAATGTACATGCTACTGATTGTGACTGGTCTCTACATAAACCCATATTGGCCCATGTATTGGATTCGCCAGAGAAGGCCCATTCGAAAGACTGAATTTACTATTTCAAAAAAAATGTAAATAAGCATTTGTATAAATTATTCATAATACTTAGGTTATTGAGATATATAGAGAGAGGGAGAGAGAACCAGTTGAATGTGAGAGTGACCATTTATTGTGTAATTATTGTTGTAAATAAATAGTGTATATTGTTTCTCAGTATTTAACCTTATGTATTCGGGAAGTGAGCAATCCTGTTCGGTTTTCGTTACACTTACAATATTAAATGTAAATAGATGTAAATATTTGCCTATGGCGGTGTGGACCTAAAAATAGAACCATATAAACTATTTACACTAGTCCCTGTGTTTCTGAATTTAAAATGTACGCAGATGACACCTCAAAGAACACTATTTGCAGAATTGTTACCATTAAATCCTGGTCATTGTTTGAATTTGTCAAATATTTTTCAATAATACCTTTATAGCAATAAGTTGAAATAAGTTTAAATTCAAAAGATAAAAAAATATTCAACTGAACATAATTTTACATGGTTACCCACCCCAAATTAAATTGAATTTAACTTTGTGCGACACAATTAATACACAATAGTTCAAAAACTTTTAATATAAATTTGTCAGAATTGGTTTCTTGCCCATTTTATTTCTTTGGTATATGTAAGCGAAAGATTGAAATATGTTGGTATGGTATCAAAGCCAAGATATTTCAAAATTTACTTATTGCTACCTGTGTTCAATGACATTTTGAAGTGCATGAAAATGAAAGGTTTAAGTATGTTGTATGGGACAGTATTTGAGGCCAATATATTTTTACTTCATTTATTCATTTATGCAAAAGATGATATAATTTGACCCTGTCCTAAGAGTCATCTCAATAAATGGCAGGTCACTGAGGTCAGAGACTTTTACACTTTTGTATTTCAAAATTTAAAGCATTAATTTGAATGAGTTTTTACAAGAATTTATTTAAGATATATATCGGTGTTTCTTTTATACTCAGAACATTTTAAACATACAGTTATTACAGTCACAATATGTATATAAGTAGATATATGTCATTGTCTTCTTCTATAAAAAACCATGTTTATCAGTTTTGTTTGAAAAAAAAGACAGATTTTGTTGATTGTTATGAGAGAATGGCTGCAGTTCAGTCCTACCAATATTCATAAGTCAATTGAAATGTATACACTGTATACTGTTTCTTAGCAAATATATCAAGGTTGTAAATTTCACTTCAGGTAAAGTTGTTAATTAGAGAATTCACCAGGGACCCAATTTGGCAACTTGTAATTAACCCCTTGGGGTCAAATAGTGTCACTGACCATAACTATAGGACAAAACAAAAGAACTTACACGGGTGGTCGGGTGGCACAGTGGTAACACACTTGCCCGACCACATGAGTTTTCTCCGGGTACTCCGGTTTCCTCCCACAGTGAGACCCCTCGCGCGCTTCCAACCGGGCAAACAAGCGTGATTGATAAAAGTTGATATAACTTGTTTCGTAATTGTTGTAAAAAAAATAAAGTGTACAACTTACATGCATCACAAATGCTAGTCAAAATTTGAAACGTCAAATTGACGAGCAACTCAAATTATTTTCTGCGTCAATGCACTGATTTAAGATATTGAAATTATTGTAAAATTATATTAGCAAATGAGCTACGAAAAGATAGTACTAAATCTATCTCTAGCCTACTGTACTACTGCTTAGCCTTACTGTTGTTTGTGTTAAAAGACAATTTACATTCCGAGCATAAACACACATGCAATTATATATCTTTTCTTAATATATAGATATATATAGTTATAATAAGTATATTTATAAAAAAAAAAGCTCCGCTGCGGGGAATTGAACCCCAGCCTCCACAGTGGGACAATTTGTCTCGACCTACTGAGCTAACCGGGGAATTATTCAATGGTATGATATTTTATAAATAAGAGGCTATTCAGTCTAACATTAGATTTCTTTTCTTTCAAAATTCATCCTTATATTATATTTTCAAAGCAAAATAAGTTATCAGAATAATGACGAACCTTACAGTGTTGCATATTTGTGCAAATTTGCCACGCTTAGATATCACAGTAGTCAAGTAATTTTACAAAACACCAACCGAAGGGGGGGGGGGGGGGGGGGGGGGGGGGGTAAAAAGCGCGTTGCGTGCTCATCTCTCAAAAGCGGCTAACAATTGAGAAATTAGTCTACTATTGAAAACAAACTGTTCAATATACTGTTAGTGTGTACTGAAGTACATGTACAGTAGTCCCCGAAAGTGTGTGTCATCGTAAGATAAAAATATGTCCGTCATATGATTCTCGAAACGTTGTTAGATCTACTCGACATAAACAAAAAATCAGCTGAACATCAACATGCATCAACTAACGAAACAGTAATTTCGTTAAACAAACAAACAATAAAGAAAATAGATATTACATATTTAAACGTCGCCTGTCTCTAAAACGTTAATGAACACGTATGACATTTAGAGAACTGCAGAAGGCCAACATATACGACATGTAACTTAGGCCTACCGAAGCTTGTTATCGAAAACTATTTGAACGCTGGTCTGGGTTGACGTACGATGCATTCTGATCCTGTCAAGCAACACATTTGGTTATAGTAGAACAGCTATAACTTCCAATGTCACCTTTATAATGAGAGAATATTAAAAAGTCCTGGTCCTGACGGTAAAATGTAATACAACTCACTTTGAATGCAGCTAAAGCCTGGAGTTGAAAGAGTAAGCGGCGTGAAGTCATGGCGTAATAACATCCGGAACTCCTCGGGGAATCTACATTTCAGAGACAAAACCCGATGACTTCAGGATGGGCGTTTGTAAACGTCATCAAAACATTCGATCGTCTGCTATTTATAGCAAAATATCCCTGTCAAGTGGAAAAATACTGAGAAGGTCGAAAAATTAGGCCATTTTCAAAACAATCTTGTGACCGTTCTGTAACAGATATCGAAAAACGAAACAGACAGTTTTTTTTCAGGAAACATTTATCTATATACATGTGCATTGCATTTGTTTCTGGATTTTTTTTTCGAATTTTGAGGGCGGTTTAAACAGAACCTCTTAGTCAAAATGACGATTTTGGCATGTTTGACCCAAAATATCTCATCAATACGTATTTCCACAGGGATACCAGATACATCCAGACCTAGATGGAGCCGAGTTTTACAATGGTTCAAAAGCCCATCAAAATTGTATGTGCCAGTTTTACCGTCCTCAAAGCGCCATTATATCCGGCAAAAACGGTGTATTCTCTCGTACCTTCATTTCGTTCCGTAAGGAACGATAACTGAGTTATCGCCCCTTACTACACTCCATTCTTTACTAGAGGGTGACACCTGAAGGATGTCACAGATGGAATGAAGTGTAGTAAGGGGCGATAACTCTGTGTGAGCATATTTTGTCAAAATCGCTCAATATCTAAGTTTCGACCAATAAAAAGACTGTTGTTCGTAAAGGCAACAAAACCAATCAAGTTGAATTCGCAATCCCCTTAATACCCCCATATATCAAATCAATTGAAATTGAACATTATCTACATATTGACCAATCAGAGGCCAGGAATTGGCGACCGTTTCGTTTAAATGTGAAAGTGAGGCTACGAGAGCGACCGGTGTTCAATGATGTTCCTACATATCAAATTTCATCAAAATTGGACAATATCTAAATTTGAACCAAGCAGAGCTCAGTTGATGGCGGCGATTTTGTTAAAAAGAGAAAATCAGGTTACGAAAGTGACTGATTTCCCATGATGTACATACAAATAAACAAGGGCCCGTTGGAGGGCCGTAACATACGCCCGCGCAATATTTAGCCTGGGTAAAGTAGTACTGGAGTTATGGTCCGGACAAGTAAAATCATCAAAGGGGAATAACTCCGCAAATATGGGGGAAATGGGGCATTATTTTGGTATGCGACACTCCGAGTCATCAAGAGGTATATTTGTGTCAAGTATGGAGAGCCTGGGTAAAGTAGTATTGGAGTTATGGTCCGGACAAGTAAAATCATCAAAGGGGAATAACTCCGCAAATATGGGGGAAAGGGGGCATTATTTTGGTATGCAACACTCCGACTCATCAAGAGGTATATTTGTGTCAAGTATGGAGAGCCTGGGTAAAGTAGTATTGGAGTTATGGTCCGGACAAGTAAAATCATCAAAGGGGAATAACTCCGCAAATACGGGGCAAAGGGGTATGATTTTGGTATGCCACACTCCGAGTCATCAAGATGTATATTTGTGTCAAGTATGGAGAGCCTGGGTCAAGTAGTATTGGTGTTATGGTCCGGACAAGTAAAATCATCAAAGGGGAATAACTCCACAAATACGGGGCCGGGGGTAAGGGACATGATTTTGGTATGCGACACTCCGGCTCATTAAGATGTATATTTGTGTCAAGTATGGAGAGCCTGGGTCGAGTAGTATTGGTGTTATGGTCCGGACAAGTAAAATCATCAAAGGGGAATAACTCCACAAATACGGGGCGGGGGGTAAGGGGCATGATTTTGGTATGCGACACTCCGGCTCATTAAGATGTGTATTTTTGTCAAGTATGGAGAGCCTGGGTCGAGAGTTATGGTCCGGACACCATATGTGCCCGCCCACCTGCCAACATGATAACATTATAATGTACGTCGGGTCGGGCGTATAAAAATCATTAAAACAGGACAATATCTTAATTTGGAACAATTTCCTCACAATATAGGGATTAACTCAATTTCCTCACAATATAGGGATTCAATCAATTTCCTCACAATATAAGGATTAACTCAATCAGATGTAAATTTTCATGATTTTACAGGAATTAGCTCGCGCCAATTTCAATCTTGGAGGAAAAGTTAATAATTCATACTTGCGTGAGGAAAATCCCAATTTTTGGTGTTTGCCAGTGGAACAAAAATACAAATGAGAAAAGGAAAATTGTTTGGTTTTCTTTTTTGCCTAAATTATTTCAATAAGATGTTATTTTGAGAATTTCCCTGAAGTTCAAAGTCATGATCAGTGTCATTTTGTAGTAGTTGGTGACTACATCACTGAACAATATGCAGGAGGCCTGTCGCATGACATCCAGGACACAACAAAAATAGCACTGAAAATAAATGACATGTCTTACTCTTAACTATGCTTGTTTTGTTGTTAGCTGGGAATATCACCCCGTGAACAGCCAGGGTCATTTTGAGGTGGGGTCTCCATGTAGTAGTTGGTGACTACCTCTTTTATGCCATAAAGAGCATATTGTTTTCATATGTAAGCAAAAAGTTGAAATATGTTGGTATGGTATTAGAGGTAAAAATATTCGAAAATTTACTCATGTTTACCTGTATTTACTCATGTTTACCCGTGTTTACCGGACATTTTGAAGAATATTTTGTAAAATATTGATAAATAAATATTGGTAATTCTTTTATTTTGTCAAGTAATATTCTAAAATACCTTTTGCATTAAGTTGAAATTGATTTTAATTCAAAAGAGAAAAAAAAAACACATTACAATACATGTTTCCATACCCAGAGTAATGAGTTTAACTTAATGCAACATAATAATTCACAATATTTTAGCATAAATTTGTCAGAGCAGATTTCTCGCACATTGTTTTCTTCGGTGCATGCGAGCGAAAGGTTTAAATATGTTGGTATGGTATTTGAGGCAAAGATATTTGAAAATTCACTAATTTCTACCTGTGTTCAGATGACATTTTGAAGACTATTTTGTAAAATTGTGATAGTTGAATTCTAGTAACTCTGATTTTGTCAGATAATTTTCTATAATACCTTTTGTAATAAGTTGAAATGAGTTTTAAATCAAAATATTACCAAAAAATTACATGATATGATTCCACACCCAAAATTACTTTAATTTAACTTATGCGACATATAGTAATTGACAATATTTTAGCATCAATTTGTCAGAACAGATTTCTTGCACATTGTTTTCCCTCGGTGCATGCGAGCGAAAGGTTTAAATATGTTGGTATGGTATTTGAGGCAAAGATATTTGAAAATCCAATAATTTTCCTGTGTGCAGATGACATTTCGAAGACAATATTGTAAAATTGTAATGGTTGAATTCTGGTTACTCTGATTTTGTCAAATAATTTTCTATAATACCATTTATAATAAGTTGAAATGAATTTTAAATCAAAATATTACAAAAAAAATAACATAACATGTTTTCACACCAAAATTAACTTAATTTAACTTAATTCAACATAATAATTGACAATATTTTAGCATAAATTTGTCAGAACAGATTTCTCGCACATTGTTTTCTTCGGTGTATGCGAGCGAAAGGTTTAAATATGTTGGTATGGTATTTGAGGCAAAGATATTTGAAAATCCACTAATTTTTGTGTGTGCAGGTGACATTTCGAAGAATATTTTGCAAAATTGTGAGAGCTGAATTCTGGTAACACTGATATTGTCAAATAATTTTTTTATAATGCCTTTTCTAATAAGTTGCAATGAACTTTCAGTCAAGATATTAAAAAAGCTACTGTACATAACATGTTTTCCCACCCAAAATTAACTAAATTTAACTTAATCAGTTAATGCAATCATAATAATTGACAATATCTTTGTCTATCATATGATGTAGGCCTGCTGTAGTGTAGTGAGGAAGTTTCCAGCTCGCAGTGTAGGTGGTTCAATTTAAATAGTTCTAGAAAATTAAATGAAATCTTAGCCATATTTAAGTCGCCCGCGTTCTACATATGCTTGTAATGATTTTTATAATGTTCATTGAACCGCGGGACTCTAGTAAGTCTATGTCAGAATATGATCGGTAAAAAATAAAATTTATTTCATTTCTCCTTTCACAACGTAATTCATATATCAGAGAAGTTGCAAAGTAGTTGTCTTGTGCATACATGCCATATTTTTGGGAGACCAATAAGGGAGATTGATGATTATTTTAAGGGAATTTTGCCTAAAATAAGGGAGATTTGTGCGCGACATAAATATCAACATTTTTACTCAATTTTTTAGCAATTAACTAATTTTGAAAGTGATAAAGAATATTTGTATTTATTTTAGATATTAATCATATTGTATATGCAAACAACAAAAAGTTGTATAAGGTAAAAAATGCAATAAGTATACATTCAGATTCTGATGATATGAATTTTTTTTCCGACTTTTTTTATGCAACACAAAAAGTTTCACAGCTGTATACATATTGCATAACATCATTTGAAAAGGGTATATTATAATTACATGTAGCTAAAGATTAAGACAAGCAAGTTATTCATTTATCAGTTTGGATTTTCTTAAAAATAGAAAGCTTGATCCACTCTGAGGGAACACATCAGTTGTAAAAATCACCATGAAATGTCCTGTGGGATACCTTATGTTGGACCATTTAGATATAAAAATATTCCAAGTGTGCAAGTGTATACATGAAATTATGAGAACGGAAGATGTTAATGTTAGGAGACTGCAGTAAATCTTATCACGTTCATTCTAGATTTTGTATATTGTCTCTGTCATGGACTGTACAGTCATTGTAAACACCATGATTGACCACTTTGTAACGACCAACAGATGTGCTAATTTTGATAGTTTTCTAAAAGAAAATATCGGATTTCATCTTGCTATCACTGATCAACGATACACATGGTAAATGAAAAACACGTGTGATTTTGCGTCTGACCAGACTGAGACTCTGTATCAATTATCATCATCAAAGTATGGTCCTAAAAGAAAACAAACCATGATTCAAGTCTGTTAGCTAAGGGGGTTAAAGTTGTTTGTAAACGACTTGCCTTTATTTCATGGTGATAGATATTCTAGCGCAAACATTACACTAGCCAGAGCTTCGTGTGAAAGCCGTGTCAAACAGGCGCCATTTTGATTGAGTGATCACGTGAACAGATGGATCACGTGATCGCTAAATTTAGCCAAATCTCGCGAGAAAAAGACTGAATTGTAAACAAAAATGGCGTCGGCAAAAATTCCGGAGGGAATTACAAAATACGGGAATTTTGGCTCTCCTGCCGGGAGGAAATAAATGACTTGAAAATAAGGGAGATTTTGTCTCACGCCGGGAGGTATGGCATGTATGCTTGTGTGTGTGTTCGTTCACGAGATAGTGTCCGAGAGAACACGGTTCCGTGTACATTTGTCACCTCAATCTGGAGATTCCCGTTGTTATTTTTAGACGTAAACAATCACAGAGTCGAAGCTACTGCTAGTCACAAACAAATACACAGACTATCGAAATATCAATCAATTAAATTCAGAGACAAAGCAGGCCTATCACTACAGTAAATATCAAATAAACAGGAACTATTCTTCGTGCATATTTACCGTGGTCTGTTTACATTAACGTTAACAAACAAGTTTACTTACCGTCAGCGTTAGGCCTACGAGGCTTTGGGAATTTGCTTGACATTCTGAACGCCGGGTTGATTTTTCGCATGCATGTTTGTGAAAAGCGACATACAATGATCGTGACAAAGCATCTATATTCTGGAGCATTGCCTTTGATATTGAAAAATAGCAATATAAACTGGCAGTGACAGTAAAATACAACTGAACCCAGCTCACCGAGGTCTTCAATCAACCGGCGCTTTCACAACAAACTTTCGTGACGAGTTCAGGTTGGGCGTTACGTCATCAAAACATGCGATCGTCTGCTGTAGCAAAATACCCCTGTCGAGTGGAAAAATACTGAGAAGGTCGAAAAAATAGGCCATTTTCAAAACAATATTGTGACCGTACTGATAAAGATATCGAAAAACTAAACAGACGATTTTCTCCAGGAAACATTTATCTACTTATATGTGCATTGTATATATTTCTGGATTTTTTTTCGAATTTTGAGGGCGGTTTAAACAGAATTTCTTAGTCAAAATGACGATTTTGGCGTGTTTGGGCCCAAATATCTCCATAACTAGATTTTTCCCAGATATACCGAATATTTCAGGACGTAGATCACACCGAGTTTTACAAGTGTGGAAAGTTTCATCAAGAAGTTACGGACAGTTTTCTTTGCCCTCAAATCGCGACTATATCCGGCAAAATAGGCAGAAGTAGCCGTGTATACATTACGTTCCGTAAGGAACGATAACTCCGTTATCGCCTCCTTACTGCACTTCATTCTTTACTAGAGGGTGACACCTGAAGGATGTCACAGATGGAATGAAGTGTAGTAAGGGGCGATAACTCTGTGTGAGCATGTTTTGTCAAAATCGCTCAATATCTAAGTTTCGACCAATAAAAAGACTGTTGTTCGTATAAAGGCAACAAAACCAATCAAGTTGAATTTGCAATCCCCTTAATACCCCCATATATCAAATCTAATTGAAATTGAACATTATCTACATATTGACCAATCAGAGGCCAGGAATTGGCGACCGTTTTGTTTAAATGTGAAAGTGAGGCTACGAGAGCGACCGGTGTTCAATGATGTTCCTACATATCAAGTTTCATCAAAATCGGACAATATCTAAATTTGAACCAAGCAGAGCTCAGTTGATGGCGGCGATTTCCCATGATGTACATACAAATAAACAAGGGCCCGTTGCAGGGCCGTAACATACGCCCGCGCAATATTTAGCCTGGGTAAAGTAGTATTGGAGTTATGGTCCGGACAAGTAAAATCATCAAAGGGGAATAACTCCGCAAATATGGGGGAAAGGGGGCATGATTTTGGTATGCGACACTCCGAGTCATCAAGAGGTATATTTGTGTCAAGTATGGAGAGCCTGGGTAAAGTAGTATTGGAGTTATGGTCCGGACAAGTAAAATCATCAAAGGGGAATAACTCCGCAAATACAGGGGAAAGGGGTATGATTTTGGTATGCCACACTCCGAGTCATCAAGATGTATATTTGTGTCAAGTATGGAGAGCCTGGGTCGAGCAGTATTGGTGTTATGGTCCGGACAAGTAAAATCATCAAAGGGGAATAACTCCACAAATACGGGGCGGGCGGGCGGGCGGGCGGGCGGGGGGGGGGGTCCGGACACCATATGTGCCCGCCCACCCGCCAACATGATAACATTATAATGTACGTCGGGTCGGGCGTATAAAAATCATTAAAACAGGACAATATCTTAATTTGGAACAATTTCCTCACAATATAGGGATTAACTCAATTTCCTCACAATAGAGGGATTAAATCAATTTCCTCACAATATGAGGATTAACTCAATCAGATGTAAATTTTCATGATTTTACAGGAATTAGCTCACGCCAATTTCAATCTTAGAGGAAAAGTTGATAATTCATACTTGCGTGAGGAAAATCCCAATTTTTGGTGTTTGCCAGTGGAACAAAAATACAAATGAGAAAAGGAAAATTGTTTGGTTTTCTTTTTTGCCTAAATTATTTCAATAAGATGTTATTTTGAGAATTTCCCTGAAGTTCAAAGTCATGATCAGTGTCATTTTGTAGAAGTTGGTGACTACATCACTGAACAATATGCAGGAGGCCTGTCGCATGCCATCCAGGACACAACAAAAATAGCACTGAAAATAAATGACATGTCTTACTCTTAACTATGTTTGTTTTGTTGTTTGCAAGGAATCTCACTCCGTGAACAGCCAGGGTCATTTTGAGGTGAGGTCTCCATGTAGTAGTTGGTGACTACCTCTTTTATGCCATCAAGAGCATATTGTTTTCACATGTAAGCAAAAAGTTGAAATATGTTGGTATGGTATTAGAGGTAAAAATATTCGAAAATTTACTCATGTTTACCTGTATTTACTCATGTTTACCCGTGTTTACCGGACATTTTGAAGAATATTTTGTAAAATATTGATAAATAAATATTGGTAATTCTTTTATTTTGTCAAGTAATATTCTATAATACCTTTTGCATTAAGTTGAAATTGATTTTAATTCAAAAGAGAAAAAAAAACACATTACAATACATGTTTCCATACCCAGAGTAATGAGTTTAACTTAATGCAACATAATAATTCACAATATTTTAGCATAAATTTGTCAGAGCAGATTTCTCGCACATTGTTTTCTTCGGTGCATGCGAGCGAAAGGTTTAAATATGTTGGTATGGTATTTGAGGCAAAGATATTTGAAAATTCACTAATTTCTACCTGTGTTCAGATGACATTTTGAAGACTATTTTGTAAAATTGTGATAGTTGAATTCTAGTAACTCTGATTTTGTCAGATTATTTTCTATAATACCTTTTGTAATAAGTTGAAATGAGTTTTAAATCAAAATATTTCCAAAAAATTACATGATATGATTCCACACACAAAATTACTTTAATTTAACTGAATGCGACATATAGTAATTGACAATATTTTAGCATCAATTTGTCAGAGCAGATTTCTCGCACATTGTTTTCCTCGGTGCATGCGAGCGAAAGGTTTAAATATGTTGGTGTGGTATTTGAGGCAAAGATATTTGAAAATCCAATAATTTTCCTGTGTGCAGATGACATTTCGAAGACAATTTTGTAAAATTGTAATGGTTGAATTCTGGTTACTCTGATTTTGTCAAATAATTTTCTATAATACCTTTTATGATAAGTTGAAATGAATTTTAAATCAAAATATTACAAAAAAAATAACATAACATGTTTTCACACCAAATTAACTTAATTTAACTTAATTCGACATAATAATTGACAATATTTTAGCATAAATTTGTCAGAACAGCTTTCTCGCACATTGTTTTCTTCGGTGTATGCGAGCGAAAGGTTTAAATATGTTGGTATGGTATTTGAGGCAAAGATATTTGAAAATCCACTAATTTTTGTGTGTGCAGGTGACATTTCGAAGAATATTTTGCAAAATTGTGAGAGCTGAATTCTGGTAACACTGATATTGTCAAATAATTTTTTATAATGCCTTTTCTAATAAGTTGCAATGAACTTTCAGTCAAGATATTAAAAAAGCTACTGTACATAACATGTTTTCCCACCCAAAATTAACTAAATTTAACTTAATCAGTTAATGCAATCATAATAATTGACAATATCTTTGTCTATCATATGATGTAGGCCTGCTGTAGTGTAGTGAGGAAGTTTCCAGCTTGCAGTGTAGGTGGTTCAATTTAAATAGTTCTACAAAATTAAATGAAATCTTAGCCATATTTAAGTCGCCCGCGTTCTACATATGCTTGTAATGATTTTTATAATGTTCATTGAACCGCGGGACTCTAGTAAGTCTATGTCAGAATATGATCGGTAAAAATTAAAATTTATTTCATTTCTCCTTTCACAACGTAATTCATATATCAGAGAAGTTGCAAAGTAGTAGTCTTGTGTGTGTGTTCGTTCACGAGATAGTGTCCGAGAGAACACGGTTCCGTGTACATTTGTCACCTCAATCTGGAGATTCCCGTTGTTATTTTTAGACGTAAACAATCACAGAGTCGAAGCTAGTCACAAACAAATACACAGACTATCGAAATATCAATCAATTAAATTCGGAGACAAAGCAGGCCTATCACTACAGTAAATATCAAATAAACAGGAACTATTCTTCGTGCATATTTAGCGTCGTCTGTTTACATCAACGTAACAAACAAGTTTACTTACCGTCAGCGTTAGGCCTACGAGGCTTCGGGAATTTGCTTGACATTCTGAACGCCGGGTTGATTTTTCGCATGCATGTTTGTGAAAAGCGACATACAATGATCGTGACAAAGCATCTATATTCTGGAGCATTGCCTTTGATATTGAAAAATAGCAATATAAACTGGCAGTGACAGTAAAATACAACTGAACCCAGCTCACCGAGCACTTCAATCAACCGGCGCTTTCACAACACACTTTCGTGACGAGTTCAGGTTGGGCGTTACGTCATCAAAACATGCGATCGTCTGCTGTAGCAAAATACCCCTGTCGAGTGGAAAAATACTGAGAAGGTCGAAAAAATAGGCCATTTTCAAAACAATATTGTGACCGTACTGATAAAGATATCGAAAAACTAAACAGACGATTTTCTCCAGGAAACATTTATCTACTTATATGTGCATTGTATATGTTTCTGGATTTTTTTTCGAATTTTGAGGGCGGTTTAAACAGAAACTCTTAGTCAAAATGACGATTTTGGCGTGTTTGGCCCCAAATATCTCCATAACTAGATTTTTCCCAGATATACCGAATATTTCAGGACGTAGATCACACCGAGTTTTACAAGTGTGGAAAGTCTCATCAAGAAGTTACGGACAGTTTTCTTTGCCCTCAAATCGCGACTATATCCGGCAAAATAGGCAGAAGTAGCCGTGTATACATTACGTTCCGTAAGGAACGATAACTCTGTTATCTCCTCCTTACTGCACTTCATTCCATACTAGAGGGTGACACCTGAAGGATGTCACAGATGGAATGAAGTGCAGTGAGGGGCGATAACTCTGTTTCAGCAGTTTTCATCAAAACCGCTCACTATCAAAATTTCGACCAATAAGAAGACCTTGTGTTGTGGGCCGCCGTAGCCGATTGGTTAAGGGGCCCAGACACTTTATCACTAGCCCTTCATCTCTGGGTTGCGAGTTCGAAACACATATAGGGCAGATGCCTTTTTATGACTGTAGGTCGGTGATTTTTCTCTGGGTACTCCAGCTTTCCTCCATCAACAAAACCAGGCACGTCCTTAAATGACCCGTTCGGAACCCCTCGTTTTTTTTCTTTCAAAATACACCTCGGACGTGAATGGTTATTTGAAGAAACGTTTTGTCACGTGACAATTCATTTGGTAATGAAAATGGCGGCCACGCCACAAAAGGTTGTGTTTCAGGAAAACACGCTGAATTCTTGCTGTTTTTGTTGTGTCACCATCAAACTAATTCCATTAAATACATGTTGAAGTTTTTTTGTGTTTCGTCTTTAAACTAATTGCATTATCAAATTTAGATAAAGCGATGTTAAAACACGTTGAAAAGTCTATGGGCGCTGCCATGTTTGCTTATAATGTACTCAGTACAACAACTTAAAATAATGAAAGATATTTCAATAAACAAATTTTAAACATGTGGAATGTCCAATTTGAACTTTAGAACCAGTAACTTTATTTAAAATGATTAAAAGAAATGTTTTACCTAAATCATGCGCGAACTCAATTGCCAGTTATTTTGCTCCGTCATTATTACGCGAAACCGCATTCTCCAGGATCTGGGTAGATTACTGGGCTACTAACATTAGCGTCCGAGGAAAGGTATAGCCAACTCGAGGATGATCCGAATGTAAATGACCCTTCCTTTTTATATGACGTTACAAACTTTATTAACATATTTCATTGAAATCAAACAATACGTAAATTCGAACCAATCAGAGGCTAGGAAATGGCGATCTTTTCGGTGAATTGTTAATAAAATAATAAATTGAGGTTACAAGAGTAGCCAGTGTCCCATGATGTACCTATATACCAAATTTAAATTTCATTGCAATCGGACAATCACAAAAACTTCGAAAATTAATACGTTCCGTTACTACACTTCATTCTTTATAATATTCTTTCGTCAATTTATCCATCGGAATCCTGAGATCTCATTACCACGATAATAATAAAAAAATAATGAATTACGTTGCTTATACTGCCATTCTTTATATTATTAAAATTAATAAAGTATTTCTATTACTAAGTTTAAAATACCGGTGGAGTATTAATACTAAAAATAAATTCCACAAGTGTACACAAAATCCTTAAAATCACTTCTGGTTATAACATCATATATTGGGACCGAGTTCACAATTAGCTTCGCTATATGTTTCATGGTAATATTAAAATTCATAATAAATTCCCAAAATTGCATTTACAACTTTCTATTTCACCTGGTCAAGACCAACAACTGAGAAACAAAATATCAAAGTTTCAACACCGCATATTTGACATTATCAGGAGATATCTGTCAACAGCTGTCACCAAATACCGATTGTATACATCCGGGTCAGGGGTAAAGGTCAAATCTACACCAAAAGTGTGTTAACGACTTGCGCAACACGACCGGCCAATCAGCTTGTGTTTCACCCTGATTCAAGTCCCTTTGGAGAATGCGTTTCTTTGGTTTGTACCTGTTTTCCCGAGTAAATACATGTAACACATGAAACGGGTACTTTATATATGATACGAGGATAAAGAGTAGTATGTTGAGATTTAGAAGATCACAAATACACACTGTTACTGAAAATAGAATGACGTAGGATTCTGGTGTAAAAAGGCGGGAATTCCCAGGCGGGGGTTCCCAGTGCAGTGTAAAATGTCTGGCTTACTGTCTTTCGATTATACGTACCCGTGTGACCTAAGCGGAAACTGTTGCATCACGGATACGACAGGAAAAAGAACTTAATGTACCATATATGTAGAAACAAGATTAATTATGTCTTTTAGATAGAGATGTTTGTGATAAATATGTAAAAAAAAAATAAAAAAAAAAAAAATTGTAGGAGAAATGTGTCTTTCGTATTTTCTCTGATATCTGCAACATTTTAAGAAATACTGGCAGTGACAGTGAAAATACAAGCAGCTCACCGAGCGCTACAAGTTCAATCAGACAAGCGGAACAGACTTGATAACGTCACTCGTGACGTACGTCCGTAATAGACTCTCCGGAATGTGAGGTCGCGGTACATAGTACCCATGTTCAAAACCCTATTGTGGCCGTTCTGTGATAGATATAGAAAAACTAAAGATACCATTTTCTTTGGAATTATATGTACTTGTAATGTGTGAAGTTTAAGTATGTTGGCATTATGCGTTAATTCTCAAGACCGAGTTGTGCAGAAACCAGCAGTCAAAGTGTCGATTTTGGCGTGTTTGTACCCAAAATATCTGTATGACTAAAACTTTTCCAGATATACGGGACATGCCAGGACATAGATCACACCGCGTTTTGCAAGTGTGGAAAATTTTATCAAAATGTAATGAGCCGTTGTTCAGTAAGCTCCGGCAAAGTAGTCAGAATTAGACGCATGTACATTACGGTCCGTCCCTCAATACACTACATTCCACACATACTTGCGACGTCACTCGTGACGTAACATCCGGAATAGACCCTCCTCTGGAATTTGTTCTAGAACATTCTAGAACATTCTATGAGACCTCGTGAAAATACGACCCTTTTTCAAAACCCTATTGTGGCGGTTCTATGAAAGATATAGAAAAAATAAAGATATTGTTTTCTTCAGAATTATTTCTACTTGTTATATTCAGAGTTTCAATTAGTCAGCTTTAAGATTGAAATCTCCAGGCTAAGTTAAACAGAAACCAGCAGTCAAAGTGTCGATTTTGGCGTGTTTGACCCAAAATATCTCCATAACTAGATTTTCCCCAGATATACCGGACATGTCAGCACCTAGATCCCGTCGAGTTTTACAAATGTGGAAAGTTTTATGACAATGTATGGTGCCGTTTTCAAGACGCCCAAATCGCGCATATATCCGGCAAAATAGGCAGAAGTAGCCGTGTATACATTACGTTCCGTAAGGAACGATAACAGAGTTATCGCCCCCTTACTACACTTCATTCCATACTAGAGGGTGACACCTGAAGGATGTCACAGATGGAATGAAGTGCAGTGAGGGGCGATAACTCTGTTTCAGCAGTTTTCATCAAAACCGCTCACTATCAAATTTCGACCAATAAGAAGACCTTGTGTTGTGGGCCGCCGTAGCCGATTGGTTAAGGGGCCCAGACATTTTATCACTAGCCCTTCATCTCTGGGTTGCGAGTTCGAAACACATATAGGGCAGATGCCTTTTTATGACTGTAGGTCGGTGATTTTTCTCTGGGTACTCCAGCTTTCCTCCATCAACAAAACCAGGCACGTCCTTAAATGACCCGTTCGGAACCCCTCGTTTTTTTTCTTTCAAAATACACCTCGGACGTGAATGGTTATTTGAAGAAACGTTTTGTCACGTGACAATTCATTTGGTAATGAAAATGGCGGCCACGCCACAAAAGGTTGTGTTTCAGGAAAACACGCTGAATTCTTGCTGTTTTTGTTGTGTCACCATCAAACTAATTCCATTAAATACATGTTGAAGTTTTTTTGTGTTTCGTCTTTAAACTAATTGCATTATCAAATTTAGATAAAGCGATGTTAAAACACGTTGAAAAGTCTATGGGCGCTGCCATGTTTGCTTATAATGTACTCAGTACAACAACTTAAAATAATGAAAGATATTTCAATAAACAAATTTTAAACATGTGGAATGTCCAATTTGAACTTTAGAACCAGTAACTTTATTTAAAATGATTAAAAGAAATGTTTTACCTAAATCATGCGCGAACTCAATTGCCAGTTATTTTGCTCCGTCATTATTACGCGAAACCGCATTCTCCAGGATCTGGGTAGATTACTGGGCTACTAACATTAGCGTCCGAGGAAAGGTATAGCCAACTCGAGGATGATCCGAATGTAAATGACCCTTCCTTTTTATATGACGTTACAAACTTTATTAACATATTTAATTGAAATCAAACAATACGTAAATTCGAACCAATCAGAGGCTAGGAAATGGCGATCTTTTCGGTGAATTGTTAATAAAATAATAAATTGAGGTTACAAGAGTAGCCAGTGTCCCATGATGTACCTATATACCAAATTTAAATTTCATTGCAATCGGACAATCACAAAAAACTTCGAAAATTAATACGTTCCGTTACTACACTTCATTCTTTATAATATTCTTTCGTCAATTTATCCATCGGAATCCTGAGATCTCATTACCACGATAATAATAAAAAAATAATGAATTACGTTGCTTATACTGCCATTCTTTATATTATTAAAATTAATAAAGTATTTCTATTACTAAGTTTAAAATACCGGTGGAGTATTAATACTAAAAATAAATTCCACAAGTGTACACAAAATCCTTAAAATCACTTCTGGTTATAACATCATATATTGGGACCGAGTTCACAATTAGCTTCGCTATATGTTTCATGGTAATATTAAAATTCATAATAAATTCCCAAAATTGCATTTACAACTTTCTATTTCACCTGGTCAAGACCAACAACTGAGAAACAAAATATCAAAGTTTCAACACCGCATATTTGACATTATCAGGAGATATCTGTCAACAGCTGTCACCAAATACCGATTGTATACATCCGGGTCAGGGGTAAAGGTCAAATCTACACCAAAAAGTGTGTTAACGACTTGCGCAACACGACCGGCCAATCAGCTTGTGTTTCACCTGATTCAAGTCCCTTTGGAGAATGCGTTTCTTTGGTTTGTACCTGTTTTCCCGAGTAAATACATGTAACACATGAAACGGGTACTTTATATATGATACGAGGATAAAGAGTAGTGTGTGGAGATTTAGAAGATCACAAATACACACTGTTACTGAAAATAGAATGACGTAGGATTCTGGTGTAAAAAGGCGGGAATTTCCCAGGCGGGGGTTCCCCAGTGCAGTGTAAAATGTCTGGCTTACTGTCTTTCGATTATACGTACCCGTGTGACCTAAGCGGAAACTGTTGCATCACGGACACGACAGGAAAGAGAACTTAATGTACCATATATGTAGAAACACGATTAATTATGTCTTTTGGATAGAGATGTTTGTGATAAATATGTAAAAAACAAATTAAAAAAAAATTGTAGAGAAATGTGTCTTTCGTATTTTCTCTGATATTGCAACATTTTAAGAAATACTGGCAGTGACAGTGAAAATACAAGCAGCTCACCGAGCGCTACAAGTTCAATAAGACAAGCGGAACAGACTTGATAACGTCACTCGTGACGTACGTCCGTAATAGACTCTCCGGAATGTGAGGTCGCGGTACATAGTACCCATGTTCAAAACCCTATTGTGGCCGTTCTGTGATAGATATAGAAAAACTAAAGATATCATTTTCTTCGAAATTATATGTACATGTGGTGTGTGAAGTTTCAGTATGTTGACATTATGCGTTAATTCTCAAGACCGAGTTGTGCAGAAACCAGCAGTCAAAGTGTCGATTTTGGCGTGTTTGTACCCAAAATATCTGTATGACTAAAACTTTTCCAGATATACGGGACATGCCAGGACATAGATCACACCGCGTTTTGCAAGTGTGGAAAATTTTATCAAAATGTAATGAGCCGTTGTTCAGTAAGCTCCGGCAAAGTAGTCAGAATTAGACGCATGTACATTACGGTCCGTCCCTCAATACACTACATTCCACACATACTTGCGACGTCACTCGTGACGTAACATCCGGAATAGACCCTCCTCTGGAATTTGTTCTAGAACATTCTAGAACATTCTATGAGACCTCGTGAAAATACGACCCTTTTTCAAAACCCTATTGTGGCGGTTCTATGAAAGATATAGAAAAAATAAAGATATTGTTTTCTTCAGAATTATTTCTACTTGTTATATTCAGAGTTTCAATTAGTCAGCTTTAAGATTGAAATCTCCAGGCTAAGTTAAACAGAAACCAGCAGTCAAAGTGTCGATTTTGGCGTGTTTGACCCAAAATATCTCCATAACTAGATTTTCCCCAGATATACCGGATATGTCAGCACCTAGATCCCGTCGAGTTTTACAAATGTGGAAAGTTTTATGACAATGTATGGTGCCGTTTTCAAGACGCCCAAATCGCGCATATATCCGGCAAAATAGGCAGAAGTAGCCGTGTATACATTACGTTCCGTAAGGAACGATAACAGAGTTATCGCCCCCTTACTACACTTCATTCCATACTAGAGGGTGACACCTGAAGGATGTCACAGATGGAATGAAGTGCAGTGAGGGGCGATAACTCTGTTTCAGCAGTTTTCATCAAAACCGCTCACTATCAAAATTTCGACCAATAAGAAGACCTTGTGTTGTGGGCCGCCGTAGCCGATTGGTTAAGGGGCCCAGACATTTTATCACTAGCCCTTCATCTCTGGGTTGCGAGTTCGAAACACATATAGGGCAGATGCCTTTTTATGACTGTAGGTCGGTGATTTTTCTCTGGGTACTCCAGCTTTCCTCCATCAACAAAACCAGGCACGTCCTTAAATGACCCGTTCGGAACCCCTCGTTTTTTTTCTTTCAAAATACACCTCGGACGTGAATGGTTATTTGAAGAAACGTTTTGTCACGTGACAATTCATTTGGTAATGAAAATGGCGGCCACGCCACAAAAGGTTGTGTTTCAGGAAAACACGCTGAATTCTTGCTGTTTTTGTTGTGTCACCATCAAACTAATTCCATTAAATACATGTTGAAGTTTTTTTGTGTTTCGTCTTTAAACTAATTGCATTATCAAATTTAGATAAAGCGATGTTAAAACACGTTGAAAAGTCTATGGGCGCTGCCATGTTTGCTTATAATGTACTCAGTACAACAACTTAAAATAATGAAAGATATTTCAATAAACAAATTTTAAACATGTGGAATGTCCAATTTGAACTTTAGAACCAGTAACTTTATTTAAAATGATTAAAAGAAATGTTTTACCTAAATCATGCGCGAACTCAATTGCCAGTTATTTTGCTCCGTCATTATTACGCGAAACCGCATTCTCCAGGATCTGGGTAGATTACTGGGCTACTAACATTAGCGTCCGAGGAAAGGTATAGCCAACTCGAGGATGATCCGAATGTAAATGACCCTTCCTTTTTATATGACGTTACAAACTTTATTAACATATTTAATTGAAATCAAACAATACGTAAATTCGAACCAATCAGAGGCTAGGAAATGGCGATCTTTTCGGTGAATTGTTAATAAAATAATAAATTGAGGTTACAAGAGTAGCCAGTGTCCCATGATGTACCTATATACCAAATTTAAATTTCATTGCAATCGGACAATCACAAAAAACTTCGAAAATTAATACGTTCCGTTACTACACTTCATTCTTTATAATATTCTTTCGTCAATTTATCCATCGGAATCCTGAGATCTCATTACCACGATAATAATAAAAAAATAATGAATTACGTTGCTTATACTGCCATTCTTTATATTATTAAAATTAATAAAGTATTTCTATTACTAAGTTTAAAATACCGGTGGAGTATTAATACTAAAAATAAATTCCACAAGTGTACACAAAATCCTTAAAATCACTTCTGGTTATAACATCATATATTGGGACCGAGTTCACAATTAGCTTCGCTATATGTTTCATGGTAATATTAAAATTCATAATAAATTCCCAAAATTGCATTTACAACTTTCTATTTCACCTGGTCAAGACCAACAACTGAGAAACAAAATATCAAAGTTTCAACACCGCATATTTGACATTATCAGGAGATATCTGTCAACAGCTGTCACCAAATACCGATTGTATACATCCGGGTCAGGGGTAAAGGTCAAATCTACACCAAAAAGTGTGTTAACGACTTGCGCAACACGACCGGCCAATCAGCTTGTGTTTCACCTGATTCAAGTCCCTTTGGAGAATGCGTTTCTTTGGTTTGTACCTGTTTTCCCGAGTAAATACATGTAACACATGAAACGGGTACTTTATATATGATACGAGGATAAAGAGTAGTGTGTGGAGATTTAGAAGATCACAAATACACACTGTTACTGAAAATAGAATGACGTAGGATTCTGGTGTAAAAAGGCGGGAATTTCCCAGGCGGGGGTTCCCCAGTGCAGTGTAAAATGTCTGGCTTACTGTCTTTCGATTATACGTACCCGTGTGACCTAAGCGGAAACTGTTGCATCACGGACACGACAGGAAAGAGAACTTAATGTACCATATATGTAGAAACACGATTAATTATGTCTTTTGGATAGAGATGTTTGTGATAAATATGTAAAAAACAAATTAAAAAAAAATTGTAGAGAAATGTGTCTTTCGTATTTTCTCTGATATTGCAACATTTTAAGAAATACTGGCAGTGACAGTGAAAATACAAGCAGCTCACCGAGCGCTACAAGTTCAATAAGACAAGCGGAACAGACTTGATAACGTCACTCGTGACGTACGTCCGTAATAGACTCTCCGGAATGTGAGGTCGCGGTACATAGTACCCATGTTCAAAACCCTATTGTGGCCGTTCTGTGATAGATATAGAAAAACTAAAGATATCATTTTCTTCGAAATTATATGTACATGTGGTGTGTGAAGTTTCAGTATGTTGACATTATGCGTTAATTCTCAAGACCGAGTTGTGCAGAAACCAGCAGTCAAAGTGTCGATTTTGGCGTGTTTGTACCCAAAATATCTGTATGACTAAAACTTTTCCAGATATACGGGACATGCCAGGACATAGATCACACCGCGTTTTGCAAGTGTGGAAAATTTTATCAAAATGTAATGAGCCGTTGTTCAGTAAGCTCCGGCAAAGTAGTCAGAATTAGACGCATGTACATTACGGTCCGTCCCTCAATACACTACATTCCACACATACTTGCGACGTCACTCGTGACGTAACATCCGGAATAGACCCTCCTCTGGAATTTGTTCTAGAACATTCTAGAACATTCTATGAGACCTCGTGAAAATACGACCCTTTTTCAAAACCCTATTGTGGCGGTTCTATGAAAGATATAGAAAAAATAAAGATATTGTTTTCTTCAGAATTATTTCTACTTGTTATATTCAGAGTTTCAATTAGTCAGCTTTAAGATTGAAATCTCCAGGCTAAGTTAAACAGAAACCAGCAGTCAAAGTGTCGATTTTGGCGTGTTTGACCCAAAATATCTCGATAACTAGATTTTCCCCAGATATACCGGATAAGCCAGGACCTAGATCACACCGAGTTTTACAAGTGTAGAAAGTTTTATCAAAATGTATCGAGCCGTTTTCTCTGCGCTCAAATCGCGACTATATGCGGCAAAATAGGCCGAAGTAGCCGTGTCTACATTCCGTTCCGTAAGGAACGATAACTCCGTTATCGCCTCCTTACTGCACTTCATTCCATACTTTAAAAACACAAAGTTCATTGACATCCTCTCTCGGCGAAAGGACGAAATTATTCTGAACGTGACATCACTGGTTGAAAGGACATGACGAAAAATATATTTCATCTTATTAGAGACTGTGTGCAGTTGATCAAGGGATAGTTTTTGACTTACAGTCAATTTTCAACAACGACAAATAAGATATATATATATAATCTCACGAATGGTATAGTGGGCAATGTTTCCTAAAACAAGCACAACCAAACACCACAAAATATGTATGTCTAGACACGCAATTGTTATCATTTTTAATGTTTTAAGTCTCTATGGGAAGTAAGATTACCAGTGGCCACAGCCAAAAACTACATGTATATGTATGTCTAGACACGCTATAATTTTAAGTTTTAAGTGCCGATGGATTACGTTCAGCAAGCTACCGGAGTACAAGGCCATATGTGAGGGATATGTTATGTAATGCCTGAGAGTGGGTCAGCTGTGAATCAGGAAGTGATGCTCAATACATTTATATCGGTGAATTGTCCCACTTATAAGTCTACAACCAAGTTAACAGACAAAAAATACTATAAATTAACCATGAAAAATAATATGATAAATAGAGTAATTTTTCCCCCTGATTCGAATTTAACATGAACAACGTTGTGATATTGAGTTTTTCTGATTGTACTGGTACCAGGCTTCAGATAATCTGGGATTTATTTATTACAAAAGAGAGTCATGCTCAATCGAAATAGTTCTATTTGTGCTCAAATGATCTAAATTTTGGTGTTCGGAGTATGTTTTGTGAATGACACTGAATATTGAAGTAAATTTGTAATAATTGATGAATGAAGGGAAATCCTGTCCAATGTTGATTTTTTTTTTATTTCATTACTTTAAAACATTACATTGTTGTATATAAACATATGTACAATGTATAATGTATAAGTTTTTATATATACATATGTATGTATTGCCTTATATCAATATTATATAAGTAATCTATTGCTTGTTACCACATCTACTATATGAATTAATCAATTTATTCTGAAATGGTGATGCTGGAACTGAACAATTAGGTGCTGATGAATCTATCAAAAGGAATGTACAAGCTATTTATAACGTATGCATTCACTAATATGTTATATTGAGTTCATAATAGAAAGAAGTCCATGGACCGCCCTGTTATTTTACTATTTTTACAAACAAAACATACCAGAACAAAGTTCCCTCAAAATCTAGAATAATCAAGTTTGCCTTGTTAAAGGGGTTTGACGTCCTCACAACTTAGATTGAAGTAAGAATCAACCCGCAAAAAGTGCCATTTAACTTCTTCAAGTCATGTTCTATAATGAAATCCTTTTCAAAGGCAACATACACACTTAGTCTATGTCTTAATTTATATGAGAGGTATTGAAACGCATTGCAATAAAATGAAAGAAAAGTAGCTAGAGTAACCCCAGAAAATAATTGATTTAACGCTTACCAAAAATGTTTTCACACAACTTGATTCATCAAGATACAGAGGAAACTGCCCCAATCAAACCTACTAGAAAAGAATGACAAAACAAGAACAGCAAAAACAAAAAAGATGTCTATGTTGGCGAGGTTAGTGTTAGAAATTGAAATAAATAAATAAAATAAATAAAACTTGCTAATATATAAGATCCAAGTCAAAAAACAATATAGGGCATTGGCAGTGTTGAATTTTCCAACTTTTAATCGGATTTAAAAATTGCAGAACTGTGTAAAGATGAGTAGATGTGTTCCTAATCTATGAGGTTTCATCTCACGAATCGTGTTTAAGTGATTAAAGTGTGGCTAGCATGTATTACCATTTTCGTTCACTCTTAGCATCTTTCATTATTGTTTTAAGGTCGCTTTTCCTAGCTTCGTAAATTCTTAAAATTCAATTGCAAAAGACTTAAAAAATGATTTATGATCTTGAGGCCAGATTGCCGGGAATGTTACAATGTTATTCACGCTTTGACATGTAAAAGGATACAGTGTCGTCGTAGGTAAACCAACAAGGTTGTCGTAGGATCCGGTTTACTTTCCACCACCTTAAGAGAGAAATACAGTGGTAAGCCTCCTTTTGTCAAAAGCAAGAAATAGAGTATTGCTACTAACTTTGTTTCAGATGACCTAAAATGTTATCATCAATTCTTGCAAAGTTAAAGTTTTAAAAGCCATAATTGATTCTTGAGACAGTCTAGCATTTGGTTTGGTTTATTTTGTTTAACGTCCTATTAACAGCTAAGGTCATTTAAGGACAGCCTCCCGTGCGTGCGACATGCATGCGTGTGGTGAGTGCGTATGTGTGTTTTGGGAGGCTGCGGTATGAGCATCAAATTGGATTTTTAAAGTTTTTCTTGAATTTGTTATATATCTACTACATGCTTACTTATATTTGTATTTTTCAAAGTTTCACAAATCAGTTGTCTACGAGGGGTAGCCCTGACAAAATCTGTCGATTTTTGGGTGTTGCTTTCTGATTACTATGAAATATTATAGAAAACAGTGTCACTGCTGTTTCAGAAGCTTTATATACTAATCTTTATCTTTATCGGTTATGAATTAATTTTAGAATATTACTATAAACACCTGATATATAAAATTATACGGAATGATTAGTTTAAATAAAATCGACTTACATCCTTATTATAGATATACATGATATATTACTCCAAATCTATGTATATCGACCTTATTACCACATATGCACACCGATGCATAGTTCTTACATTCTTATAAAGTCTCATTGGACAACATGGTAAGATATATTTTTCTTTTATAGGCGAGTTGATTCCAGAATTAGGGGGTATAGGTAATCATATCATACAAAATGTCACCCCCTGTGATCACATTAATACAAAAGTCGAAAATATGATTATCTGGTATGTTCACTCGTTACTTTGTTACATTAAATAGAGTAAAAGAAAAATCAGTATGTACCATTGTCAAGAGATAATTAATTGAGTCCATGTGTACCATAACCTACCTTTTGCTGATTCACATAAAACACAAGTGTGTCCACAGACTTCTCCATTATTCTCCTGTGATATCTAGCTTGTAGTCTCTGATGAATAAATGTACGCCAAAGCGGATGGCACGGAGTCTTACATTGTGTTATTCCTCGTCGCGTTCGTCATCTCTTTCTTCACTGTTACTTTTCTTAATCACTGTTTACAAAAAGTCACATGACGACACTACGGTAGTGAATTTATCCAATCAGATAGATTCCTGTAGTAAAATTATCCAATCAGATAGATTCCTGTAGTAAAGCTATCCAATCAGATACATTCCTGTAGTAAAGTTATCCAATCAGATACATTCCTGTAGTAAAATTATCCAATCAGATACATTCCTGTAGTAAAGCTATCGATTCAGATACATTAATGTAGTAAATGTATCCAATCAGATACATTTCTGTAGTAAAATTATCCAATTTGGTAACTATTGTCATAAACTGTCGGATATACCCAAAATTTCTAATTTGGTAAAGAACGACGCAATAACGATGTCCAAATTATTGGTTTAAAACATTAAAGACCCATAGACTTAAACAGACCTTGCCCCCTCCTTAATCAACATTATATAACATGTTCTTAGACAGACAGATGAGATCGATTACGAATCTATAAGGCGTGTAGTGTAGTGATACATCAACCAATCACGTAAGAAGCTATATATTAAAACCAGTGTATAATTGTAGTTTTTTTAGTAAGTTATATTTAGTTTGATAGACGGAAATGTTTGTCCGGTTGACAAGAACAATATTGGAGTCCTTGGTAGGGTTCTTACTTACTCACGTGACCAGAATGAGTTACTACATTGACATATTGTGTAAATAAAACTTTATACAACATTTTGAGATGGGAGTGCCGCACACCCTTTCAAATATTAATATTTTGATTAATTCATCACTGTACAAAGACGGCCCTAATTGCAAAACAGAACTCTCTGAATGTAAACACCTTCAGACAGGTGAGCTAAACATTGACATAATCAGTGTACCAGTTGCAATAAGGCACAGAAATGAGAAATATTCATAAGCACGACGATTACATCATAAAGGGACGCAACATTAAACCAAATGAGTGTAGGTATAAAAGAGCGATACATGTTGTATGAAAACAAGAGGCCAAGGGCCTCGTAGCTCTCTGGACGTTGATTTGAAATCCAGCTTGTTTGTATTTACAGTTACGTGCCAATTTTAGTCTTTCAATTTTTTAAAATTTTGCTATATATTCTTTGTATTTTCAACTTTTTCAATGAATTTTCTTGACTTTGGTTATTGATCGTTTTAAATGAAATTTTGTTCTCTTATAGAGAATTGTTTCCTGTTTCATCTCATAATATTTTCACTGTTTTCCGATGTATGTGACTAGAGAAATCATATACAGTTATAAGTCACCAAAGGTCACAGGTCAAATTAGTCATCAATATATATAGTATCAATGCGACATGCTTTCAGCTGGCACATTATCAATACATAATACAAATCATCAAAATATATGCATATGACTATAATCAATTAGAAACCTATACTCTCTCCAAATTTGATTTAAATTATCACAAGTTTTCTGATATTTACCATATTTACACAAGGTACACTTTATACCCAAAACACATTTATCAACAGTTATCAGTGATTTAATGCTGTACACTAGGTAACGGGACAGATTTCATCACTAAGTAATAGCTCTGGAGATAGGGCTCCATTCCCATGCTTTCAAGGATACTACTAAGAATACATAGCAATGTTTCATATCAGTGTTTGCCAGGGACGTATACACTGTAGCAGACGATATAATGTGTATAAAGTAACACGCATAGCAGCAAATTTTTGCAGCGGCACAGGGATACGTGTGTTGCAGCACATTACTATATACACATTACAGTGAGTTGATACAGGAACTTTGCCTCATAACTCCTCAGAATAACGTTCGGCATGTCCCTGTGACACCGAGTATGTCCAAAATGACACCGTAAATTGACGATTACTCGAAAATGAAAACATTTAACAACTCAAATTTCTTGTCAAATCTAGTTCGTGTCGACCCCAATCATGTGTCTTGAAATCTATTCTGACAGTCCCACTGTTTCTGATATCCTCTGTCCACAACATTTTAATAATTCTACTTCCGGCAAAAACATGAGAATGACTGCGTAAGCTCTCCTGGACTCCGTCCAGAGAGCTAAAAACTACGATAACAACATTTGATCTATTTTTAGTACAAAGATGGTTTATAAAGAAAGCATCGGTTACATGTCAATATTGTTTGTAGTAATTGGTTTCAGTGTTATACAATACAGGTGTACCATGCAACGCATTGTTAAGTGATTAAACGAGTTTTATTTTCTCGTGACATTTAAAACCTTAGATGCGGAATGAATACTTTTACATTTTCCTGTGTCTTGTATTTCAAATAAAAATATGTAATCTATATATATGACTACAATGATTGTCCCATAAAATACAATTGTATACACTTCTAGATATAGTTAAGGATTGAACTATTATTTTGGTGTTTTTGTCAAAGGAAAACAATTTGTATGGTATCGATATTTGGAATTAATATTTGCTAAAACAACAGAAAGACAATCTTATCCTTATATTTACCGTCCAAAATGTTTTATTTCAACTCTTAAACATTAACTCACTTAAAGTTTATAATACTCAGAGAGTCTAAATTGTATATGTTCGTTCGGTTTTTCACAGGCTCAGATGCTAAATGATGTCGAGCATTCCTTTCACTTTGTCAGTCAACAAATAAGCAAAAGCAGTTATATTGATTGAAATATTATGTTTTGTTT